>NC_056751.1:80077550-80332550 GCF_019279795.1 Protopterus annectens | reverse complement strand
ATGTAATGTGCATTGTAATAAAAGGTCACAATCACTAATTAGACTGTATCATTTCCAAAACATGAATAACCAAGTACAGCACTGGTCATAACAGAATATATATATATATATATATATATATATATATATATATATATAGCTAGCAGAGGAGGCATGAAGCTCAGCACTCAGAATTACTGTGCATCTGTTTGTGTCCTGTTGCTGCCAAAGAAAGAAAAGCAGATAGGCTTACTAAACAGAAAAACTATATTGCATTTGATGAAGACTGCTTAGTCTGCAGTGCTGGATGAAGGATGGAGAGTATGTAATGAGACTTTGATGTGTACAACTGTATTGAAAAGTAGCCTGAACATTCTTTTAAAAATATTTCAGGCTAAGACAGAACAGTGGTAGTTGCAGGAAATTCACGGATCGTAGACTGAATACAACTGGAAACACGGTCTTATAAATATCCCTGTGATGACAGCAAACTGAGTAGATAAAGAGCTATCGATTCAGCAATTTTTGAGGGAAGATATCCAAAACTCAGTGATTAAAGGCAAAGTAAAGCCATTACTTATCTATGCTGAGAACCTATCAAAAGCTGAGAAACACTTTTGCTTTAAATCAAAAGTTATCACAACAGACTGTGAACACATATCCAAATATGTTTAATAACTAGAAATAAATGTAATTTAAATCACTATGGGGATATATAGCATTCTTGTGTTTGTAAGACATTACAAGTCTGGAGATGAAAGATTGTACAGTTTCACTTATGTGAAAGATCAGAGAAAGTGCACATTCAATGAGTAGTCCAGGCTGCTTAAATTGCAAGGTTTGTTCCAGTGGTTGTACAGTGATGATGTTACTGGTTCTGGTGGTTGCACTTTGATATTGTTCTGGTTCCAGTGGTTGATTAAATGATGTTAATACATGAGTTTTGGGCATGACATGTCTGTTGTTCATATTTTTATACCATGCTGGTTTTACTGAAGATGAAGTGTTTGGAGTTTTAAACCTGGATTTAACAGAGGTGTGCAGCCATTCCCAGAACTATTTAGAAAGCTGAAGATCTGTATGGTGGAGGAAAATTAATCCCTTTTTATGTCAGAGGAGTATAGCAACAAGACACGATAAGATAACTGTTTGAAAAGAATGAGAGGAAGAGGAATTGCTTAAACTTTTATGACATGATCAGTCATACATGTAGGTCATTATTTACTCCAGATAGATTGACATGCTTTGATTAGTCACTGCAGTGAGGGGAGACCATGGTGAAGGGACTACTGGGGAAATGGCTTCCTCATAAGAGATGAAACAGCAGTGTAAAATCATCTAGATCAGAAAGGGTAAGTGAAGTATATGAAGGTTAAAAAAAGTGCTTAGTGGGTGACTCATATACCATGCTGTATAAAAACGTAAGTACTACAGTGTAGTGGTATTGCATTGGAAAGCATGCTACTGCTGTGGATACAGTTTTACTTTAATTAGTACTCTGCAGCTTAGTCAGTGGCAACACATTGTAGGGATTATGAGCGGTAAACAAGGACAGAAGATGGCACATTACTGTATGGAAAATTAGTGCCTCATCATGCCGTCGTACATATGATATGTGCAGCTTTCCAGTAAGTAATTCATCAAAAACTCAGGTGGACATGATTATTCTAAGAACTATTGTAAGAATGGAATCTCCACCTTTGTTAGCCTTCCTTTTCTTTGTTCTAGTGACCATGTGCTACAATGACTCTCAGTTGTTACTCTTTACTACTTTGTCTCCCTCTGGCACTTATCATGTCTGCATGAGTGAGCACCAGGTCTAGGAAGTTAATTACTAAAGCCATTATCTCCTGATGAAAAAAAATTGATAGATAACCACTCATTGCTAGCTAACTTTTTTAAAACTGCTGAATAAACTAATAATTCTTATGGAGAAGCTGGCAAGTGTATTTCTACATAACCACACAAATGTACCATGCACATACATACACACGTAAGAATATATACATACTGCATTCTTATCAAAATTAATAAGGTGAGTTGAAGAGCATTGTCTCTACGCCTACCTCTGTCACCCAGCTAAGTTAACAGTTTTGATGTGATGTTGCAAAAGCAGTTGGTATGACATTGATGATGGCAACTGGTACTGCAGGAAGTACAGTACTGACTTCAGTGGTCTTTTGTTGAACAACATTACTAATAATGGGTGTGGCAAGCCTTGCAGGTTAGATTTTGAATTTGCAATTCTTCTACAGTCAGCCTTAATTGGTCTCTTTAGTATGGGCTTAGTGCTGTGCTACTTTGCAGTCTGCTAGCATCTTCCATAGAGTGACGAGCATCTTATTTGGTTTGTCTCCGGGGATATCTGGATGGATATCAGATTTCCATCTGTGCTCCTCTACAGGCAGCTTTTGCTACAGACTGTCAAATGTGCTGCTCTTCCACACACAACAGCAAGAAGCTTCTTACTGCTGAAGCCATTCAAGGCTGATGTCATAAAGCATGTTTGTAAGTCTATGCTAAGTTTCCTTTGTAGTGTTTCTTAGCTTTACTGATCCCTTACAGATGTATATATTTAGACATATATTGAAAGATGGCTACTTTGTGGATCCCTGTTTATTTATTTTACATTTGTTGACCAGGGAGGTCCGGCTGGGTACAAAGGCCCCTTTTCAGTGGAGGCCCAGAACACGCAGTACAAACAAAATATTTTAAGTTGTACAGTAGTAACAATGAAAGGCAAAATACAATTAAAATTTTACAATGTCAAAATAGATAAGGTAGTAACTATGCATAAAGTAGTAAGGCTTCTTATACTAATTAAAAATCATAGGCAAAGATTCACTTTTGCAGCTTGGGAAAGAGTTCTGCCATTTATAATGCTAAGCAGAAGGATCCTGTAACAGATGGTCTGAAGAAGTCCGATCATTGAACCGGATGAAAAGCGCTTCACTTTACTTGCCTGTGTTGATTAAACTTTGTGCGGTTGAACAAGTTGCCTCTTAGTGCCTTTTTCTACGTCTGTTTCTCTTGGTGTCCTGTGTGGAGATACAGATGTCCTGTCATCTCATTGTGAGAAGGGAGTGGCCTATTTAGATGAGTTTCTGTTGTCATTTTATTGCATATCATATAAATAAATTGATAACTTGTAGACTCACAAAGCATCCTAAGTAAAGTGTAGATGTTTTAATCCCAAACGACTGTGGTTTACATTGTACTTGCAGGTATTTAGAAAGATAGATGTAAATACATTATGTCTGGCTCCTTGTTTTATAAAACTTTGCTATTGAAAACGCTAGGCTCACAATACCTTATGAGATTTCATACAGAATGAGATTTTACGAGTGTGGTTTGGTTAAATTAATATTTATTATGCAATAAAAGTTTATTAATATTCAAAACAGGGGTAATAGCTGGTTGTTCACCAATATATGCTCATCATAAAGAAATAATTACTCATGAAAATGGATTGGACAAGAAAATCATAAATGAGTCTGTTTAGGTTAAAAAGTATTATAACCACCATTTTCTACGCATTACCAAGATGAGAAACTAAGGAAAGCAAAATGCTATCCCCCTAGTTCCTTCACAGTAATGCTACCCCTGAAAAATATCAAATAAAAAAAAATGTTCCCAGTCATTCATGCTGCGTAAGTATGAGCATCCTCACCTTTAAAGTTGGACAAGTACTCAGTCTACATGTCAATGATACTCTCTCTACATAAAAACAACTACAATGTGGCAGCAATTGCACAACTACTGACATGCTGTGAAAACATTATGGCTTTCAGGTACATATACATGAGAAGTATACCACTAAAGCACCCCTAAACATTGCACTTAGGACCAGGCGATGGAGCACAAATGGAGTTTCATAAAATAGTAAGTGATTTCTTTTATTAAACAGTGCCATTGGTTTTATTTGGTTACTCGGGCTTTGTCATCATGACCAAATCACACCAGCTATGGATAAACCTATGGAAAACCCCCCACACAAGTATAATATATTGCATAGTTAAGTTTTATCATGACAGGTCCTTAATAAGTGTTGCATTGCAGCTTGAGTTTCCCTGCTGAAAACTTTTCAATCTGGCTTAGTGTGCTAGAGTTTCTTCTATAATTGATTAACTATGTATTGCTGAATCTGTTTTACTTCTTTACTTCATTTGTACATGCATTTTCATTCTTTGAAGTATATAAGGCAGCAGGAAGCAAGTATAAATAGGAATATATGAAAGTACAGTAATTTCAACTGGCAACTTGCATTATAGTATTTTTTATCAAAAACATAACTATTTGTGTCCAGCATGTTTCTGCACCCATGTAGCCATGACTGTAACCCTGTGGGATTTGGAGTCCATTTACTATTTTCTGACTCTCATTCCATTATCTGTAAGAGTCACTGGTGACTCAGTACTATGTTTTTTTCCTCGGGTACAAATAGTGCATCAATTTAATGATGACACCTTTAGGAGAAGCTGCTATTTCCATAATTTGTATTCCCTGGGTAACCTCAGTGACCATGTTCCAAATGCCCATAGATTAAATGAAATTTCATTTTGGGAGAATAACTTGGACTGGGAGCTTGCAGTTAGCACTTGCCTTTTGAATGTACCAGGGAGTAATAGCTGAACTTTTGCACTGTCTAACTTAGTCATGGTGGTGTACAGACAGCTTTAATGTATATCTTCAGATAGCCATCTGATATGGTCATGTAGTAGGAGTAGTACTTTTCTGTTATATACATTATTTCAGGCAATGCAAGAAACTGGTTATTTAGCCTACTGTAATAGTACTTTTTATGAAGTGGTCCCCGTTCTTCCTACTGTTTTTCTTTTCATATTTATTTTCAGTTCCATAACCAAGTACTAGCCAATATTTTTTCTTTCTTAATACTGCCACTAGTTTTGTAGGCTGTGGCTGTCTACAATGTGTATATTTAAAAGAAAAAGTGCAGCTTTAGACGGTGCTTGTAAATAAAAATGGTCTCTTTCAAAGCATGTGTGGACCTGTATGAAAACCACTATTAAGAAAGTCATATATTTAATGTGTCTGCAAATTGTATGCATACAAATAATACATGATATGTACATATTTGAACAATTTTGACCTGCTGTGTTAGATATTCACTTTAAATGAAGTAGACATTTTCTGTTGTATATTCCTGGTCTGTAGAACTTCATGGCTTCTGAAATTGTACTATTATGCATGAGTGTAGGCAAAGAAATAATAAAAGGAAGGGGAAAAACATGACCACACACAGTAGTATAGTTTTTCTTGCATTGTTGTCATTCAGCAATAAGATTATGTTGATGCGGTAATATGGGTAACATCTATTATTTTATAGTCTACGTTCCTTTAAGTATGTAACATTAATTTTCACTGGCATAATGCATTTACAGGACAGAGCAGCTGCTTCACATTAAAACCAAAAAAGAATTATCAGTAGGTCACTATTATAAAAACTAATTGCCTCTGATAAATGATGTAGAACCAGCAATCCTTTTATTCCGTTTTCATGGCTTGGTAATTATGATATTGTAGTTTTTCTGCTGTCACTGATCACTAAACAGCACTGCTGTCAAGAAGTGGTCTTGATAGACCCTAGAATACCCAGTGAAAAATGAACTATGCCCACAATAAATATTGATCTGTTGTAGTTTTGCTTTACTCTTGTATCATCTCTTCATTGTGAGCTCATTTTTTTTGCATTGCTGATGGATATGCAGAGTATGTGGGATGAAGCGAGAGTTACTGTCACCGAGCTGATGGTGTTCAGTGACTTCTCAAGCTCTCCGCTGGTCTCTACTGCAGGAGCCTGACACCCTGACCACTGAGGCATAAAAAACAGAGAATTGGAAGCCTCAGCCTGTCAGGCACTAGAGCATCCCCCAGAGAGGACCAGAGATGGAGGGGAGAGAGAGAAATATCAAGCAGTGAAATGTCGGCTAGTCTCAGCTCATTCGAGCAGGAGCATAGCTGATGACTTTAAATGCACAATCCCCTGCAGATTAATATGCACAGCACTGAAATTGCTATCACTGTGTCATTTCCAGATGGGGGGTGTGAAAGATAGTGGAATCATGAAGATTCTGGTGAGAAAAATTGTATTTTTGTTTGTTTTTTAACAAAGATTTTCTGTTTTCTATACTAGGTGATTTATATTCCTTTTTGCCTATATGCAGCAGAAGGGATTCCTTGTAGGTGATCCTTAATTCTTAAATGAACAGCAATGAAGTGGGTAGTTCTG
Organism: Protopterus annectens; assembly: GCF_019279795.1. NCBI lineage: Eukaryota > Metazoa > Chordata > Ceratodontiformes > Protopteridae > Protopterus > Protopterus annectens. Next base: position 80,326,321 of record NC_056751.1, on the reverse strand, counting down.
AACATAGTGAGACTGGCTACTGCCTGATCCCCCCCCCCCAAAACAAATGCATAGGTTCCTTGAAATCCAGAGAAAGTGATGCAACAGTTGTCTGGAGGTTTGTGTATGACCCCAAGACAGAGAGCAGTCTTACAGTGGGAGAGCTGGGCTTCCACAGGCTGCATTCAGGCTGACAAAGAATGCCTACATCCACATGGTTCTAGCTGTGATTTGAAATTTATTTTCACACTGTTGTTCTCTGAAAATATAGGGGGAAACTAGCTTTCTTGTGTCATTTGTGTTAAGGAATTAAAAAACCTTCACTAATGAGCTGTGAATATGTGTAGTAGGTGGTAACACACACACACACACACACACACACACACACACACACACACATATATATCTATATATCTACACATACATATAAATATATGTATGTGTGTGTGTCTGTGTGTGTGTGTGTATATATATATATATATATATATATATATATATATATATATATATATATATATATATATATATATATATATATATAGATATGGGTCCCCTTCATATGCACAAACTTTCAAAAGTTTGACATTCATGGCCAAGACCACATGATCGATCTTTTGAAAGTACGAACATGTATAGCAGAGATCCCTATACAGACCGGAACCGGGAGATTTCCCTTTTCTGCACTGTATTGCAATCTCGGAGTAGGAATATATAAGTAGCAGAGGGTGTGGGGGGTGCAAGGGGGCTTGCCCCCTGCTAAACGTAGTTAGTGAAGTGTTTTTGTGTGTTTTATGTTGTTTAGTAGATGTTCGACATTTCAGACTGTCGATTATATGGTCTCAGCCATATGAAAGTCGGTGATTTGAAATGTCGAACATCTGAAGTAGACCCATATATATATATATATATATATATATATATGGGTCTACTTGATATGGCCGACATTTCAGAATGTCAAAAACCATATTGCCGAGACCATATGTTCAACATTCGAAATGTTGACCATGTGAAGGGGACCTATGTATGTATATATATATATATATATATATATATATATATATATACACACACACACACACACACACACACACCCACACACACATGCACACACACAGTGTTAATGCAATGATGTAGGTTAACCAAACCTAGGCTTCATTTTAGCCTTGTGTACCTGTATTATTTGTATACCATAGCATGTCAGTATGAATCCTCCATCATCTTAAGCCACAGTTAAAATCATATCCCTGGTCTATAGGCCTTATGTGGTTAATGAAAAGTTAAAGGAAAAAAAGAGTCTCAAGTAGAAATTTTACTTTCTGAGTTTTCTTTATTCAAGCTTATGTGTCACATAACTGGATGAGAAACTTTTTTGTACACATTTTTGTAATTTATAGCTTATGCACTGTAGCAATCTGTGGACATTAGACATTATTGTATTTTATTTATTTTTCTATAAGTTTTGCTTAGGCTTTAAGAAGGGATGGAATTCCTTTTCTTGGACAAATGCCTTTAAGTATTGTATGTCACATTTATTTATCTAAGTAGCCCAGAACAAGATGCATGTTATGCTCTTGGTAGAATGCCTTGAACACAGTGTTGAAAAAGAGACTGTAAATTAAAATTAAGTAGTTGCAAATAAGGGGCATAAGAGGAATATTAGAGCTTACAAACTGCAGGCCACAAGCAAAAGTAATAGGTGCATTGCTCTACTAACACAGTCAGACAGGTTGCCACAATCTGCTCCAGACACAAACCCATGTAGAGCTCATTATAATGCATCATCAGGATAGACATTGCAATGCCCGTTTCTGTCACAAGTTCCTGTAGTAGTGCAAAAACAATCTGAGGTCATCTAAGATACTACCTCCTCTACAACAGTAGGATCTTCCAGAGTACTGTGGGAAGTTAGTCACTGTCTCATCTGTTGGGACTTCTAAAATTTGAACTGCACTGCACACATGCTACCAATCAATAAAAGTCTTGCTTTGTAGCTTAATATAGAAATCCATCATTGCAAAATCTGCAAGCAGCAGGAAGAAATATGGCTGCAAGAAGCCTTAATAAGAAGGCATGTACAATATGCAAACATTTAATAAATATATACTACAGCATTACCACCTGTGAAAACATTGAAGATAGGAAATAAAAGGAAAAAAAAACAGAATAGGTTGTAGATGTCTAAAAACAAATAGTATTAATCATAAAATACTGAAGCATGTCTAGCAATAATGCTGATTATGATTAGTAGTGTATTACTAAAATGTGGGCCCGAGTTAGTATCCATATTGCCTGAATATATATTTTTTATAACTTTTTTATCCCTGTTTCCATTTACCCCAACAATGATCATCAGCTGCCTGGCTGCTGCTCCATTTTACCTTAATTGTCCCTGTACTACCCACTAGGTGGTAAGTGCTCCATTTTACCTTAGTTGTCTCTGTACTACCCACTTGGTGGTGAGTTGAGAAGGGGAAGTAGAGCAGAATGGCAGTATATATCGCGTACGACAAGGAGTTCATTTTTTTTGGTATGCCCTAAATGGGCAGAGTTAGTGATACAAAATGCATCACTGCTTGTAATGTCAGTTAACTCCAGGCCCCCATCACATACTAAAGGTAATAGCATTCTGCTTCATGATTACATAGGGTTACCAGATGTCCAGCAAAAGGAGGACATTGCCTCCTTTCTAGCATTGTGTCCTCTGTCTGGCAGGCATTGCCTAAAAAGGCAAAAATGTTCGGCTTTCAGGACATTCAGGTACATCATGTCAGAGGCAGCTCTAGTCATAGGACTGCTGCTTACAGGATTGCGAAGTCAGCAATCTGTCATGTAATCTGTATACGTGACGTGGCTACTAATTAGCCCAGTTACTCTCGCATTCTCTTCCATGCTTTAGTTGCAAGGGAGAGAGTGGAGAAAACAGGGGTCTACTGTCATATTGGTGTTCGATCAAGGTAAGTACTTTTTTTTTCCTGGCAGGGCCAACCAGATACTTTCTTTATTTTTTTCCTGGCAGGGTCAACCAGATACTAATAGTATGTTTGAAATTTTTAAGGGACATTGATGACTTTTTTTGTTATATGTATATATGATACTAGGGAGGCACTGTGTTTTGGGGACCGTTGATTTTCTTTTTTTAATACACTGGCAGGGTCAACAGAACCAGATGATTCCTGTGGTCTGTGTGTTTTTTGAGACTGTTGATGATGACTTTCTTTCATGCAGGCCAGATGCAATTAGGAAATAAGATACTGCCCACAAGCAAAGTAAATTAAGTAGCAGAAGCAAAGCAATAAGGTAAATAAAAAAAATCTGCATCAAAGATTAGTAAGGTACCAGTAATGTTTCTCTGAATTATGTATGTATGTAAGTGGAGGTTCTTTTCTGCTATTCTATAAGATACTTGCAGTCAAGCATCTGAATTAATACAGATTTTAAATATGTTTTACTTAATAGCAAACTACTAGCTTAATGTAATGACACATTGAAATGTTATTGCACAGCAGTCCAGGTGCCCCCTGTGTCAGTAAGCAGCACGGGAGACCACCACAGAATGCAAGCTATTATACTGGCAGTTGTGTCTTAACACAACCTTGTTTCCTGGTATTAATTAGAAAGTTATTACACCTATCCTAAAGTTAAGAGCTGCCAAATTATTACAGCATTTGTACAGTATAATATATTGTTTGTCATAAAATTAATATTCATTTATCTACTTAGTACATTATTTTTAAAATCAATAGTTTTGATGTTTTAATATGTTTGTTGGATGTATAAACTTTGTAATTTTTATAATTCATATTTGATTTGAATGATTCAGGTGGTTTGCTATTTTGTACATCAGTTGTACTGACCTATTTTTTATTTTCTACCTAATGCATTCATTCCTGTCACATTTTAACAGTGGTTAGATAATTATTTTCAACAACAGGTTTTATTCCAGTGCAAGTATGCTTTATTAAATGTAGTTTTTGTCATTATGTTAATTTTTTAAATCATTTTAAACATTATTGAATGAACTAATTGTAGTATGTGACATAGGGTATAAAAGGACTTATAAGAGGAGTCTAATTCAGTTCTGATGAAGTCCCTTTTATGTTTGTATGAGACAAAAGCATACATGGAACATTTTGAGCACTAAACTGTTTTTTTTCTGTTTAAGCAATAAAACTGTTTTCTTTGTGGTACCATTTTGTTGGTTATTTGCTCCTTTAACAACAACTTCATGCTGTGGTGTCCTTGAAACAGCTTGTGTTTTAGAATGCTTTTTTACTGGTGTTACAGACAGCAGTGTGCAGAACATAACTATCTCTGATTAGCTCTAACACAAGTTGTTCCATTATCAGGATGTTAAGGAATGTTATTTTCAGAATTAGATCTCCCTATCACAGACTGTAAGTTTTTTAAATGAAGTCTCCATATTAAGGTATTTGTCACTCTCTGTTGTATAAAATAATGTAAAAAAATAATGAGAATTGAATGAAACAAAACAGAACTGCTTTACTCTGTGAAGGAATGCAGTTTCACCCAAAACTGTAAAATATATTAAAAAAATATTTTGGCAGGTGGCATACTCCCTTCCACTTCTCACAGCCTCTTAAGCAAGTACAAAAATTCCACCATTGAAGAACCACAAAGAAATGGCAAATGCCACTTTCAACAAAACACAACTGCTACAGCTTAGAATCACAAAATCAGTGCAGGGCGCACCAATGCATCCCAAACTACTTAAAAAAAAAAAAAAAAGTCCTTTGCAGAATTCCTGAAATAAGAGTAGAAATTAGTCACACTTGAGCAAATAGAGGCATGTTGTATGACTACAGTTTCAATAGTGTTTTTGCTGTGGAATTAAATTAAATGAATTAAATGACACTGCCCCCAATTTTTCTCAGTATATCTAAACCATTAAATTCAGATTTGGCTTATAAAATATACCAATGGAAATTTTAGAATAAGATCACATACACAAACCCCCTATAAATGGTTCAGTCCATATTACATATAATGAATGATCTGATTTCATATGTACATAGGATGTTAGCAGATGAAAACAAACTTGGTCCTGAGATAAATATATGTGAGGCCTTTTATGTGCAGCTAACTTCCCACCCATGAAAATAAAGTATGTGACTTCATATTAGCAATTTTAAATGTACGCATGAAAGCTATACAGTATTTCAAAATCCCATAAAATGTTATAATGCCATCAACTATTGCATGAAAAGGGAAGGATGTGGTTCTTAATCTGGCTGATGCATTTCATCTTGGGTTTAATGAAGTTCTGCAATCATTCTGAATTATGTGTAGCAGCACTACACTGTCTTTCGTAAGCAGAACAGGATGCGTTCTTTGTCCTCGTTTATCATGACTTTGTCCTCCTTTATGACCTTTGATATCCTCCTTTAGGTTCGCAGGCATCTGGTAACCCTACAATTACAGCACTGTTCCCATCACCAGGGATATGTCCTTGTCACAGGCAGAAACTCATCCCTTCCTGAGTGGATGAGTTGGCAAAGCCATTACTTCCCTCCCCAGGTCTTCCAGTGCTTTAGCTGCTAGTCAAACTCTGGTCAGCTGGGTCATAGTCAGGGTTCCATCTCTCTGCACCCCTCAGAGGAAGTTTATTTATTTATGTATTTATTTTTGTGAGTGTTAAACGATTGATACTGGGTAGCTTGTTTAATGATTTAGATATTATAATTAGTTTGGGAAATGTCCATATGGCATATGCTGCCCATCATAGATACACTTTGATTACTGGACATTGTATGGTGTTTGAATATAATCTTTTGGTATGATTTTTACTTATGCTAGGAAAGATGTGGATTAATAGAAAGTCAAAGAAGATGAGTAAGGTTAAGACTGCAGCAGCTGTGAGGTTTTCTTTTGTAATTTTTGAGGTTTGGGATTACTATTTGTACTGTGATTTGCATTTAGATAGTGCATTGCAGTTCCCTGGAATGTTTTTATAGATCTTGTGCTTAGAATTAAGAGGTTTGGTGTGCTTATTTATGGTAACATATGTGTATAATCATTTAGAAAACTATCTATAATAAGACAGGTAAGCGCTGGAATTTACTTTTCTCTGCAGTCAAGGCAGCAGGTACTGGAGAAGGAAGTGATTGCTTAGATATGTACTTTCAGGAGAATGATAAGCTGTAGAGGTAGAAGAGGGTGAGATGGCTAGGGTTGGGGGTGGAAAAAGACCAAAGTTGGCCAGCCAAAGGGCACCTGCATAAACTTATGTAGAATCTCCAGAAAGCTTTTGAATGGTGAATACAGTGCAATAAAATCTTGAAAAGTCTCATCTTTTTAATGGAAAATGTAAGGAGTTCTGTACTTTTAGTATTATGAACAGGAAGAGTTCTGATGTTACTGCACTATAAATAAACATCTCTCCAAGGCCAAGCACAAAAATCATGTACAGGATTGCAATTGGCATCTTATTTAATAATTTAAACTCTGAATGCAGGCCATTTGTGAACAGACAGACAAAATACTTAGTTCACAGTTTGTTCACAGGCATTGCAGTAAGTGTGTGTGCGTGTGTGTGTGTGTGTGTGTGTGTGTGTGTGTGTGTGTGTGTGTGGTGGGGTGGTCGCAACATGAAGATGGCATCCAAAAAGCACAGAACAAACCACTTAATTACCTAGGGGAGCCTTTCAAGATCACTGCCTGCCCCGGAAATTTTATAAACAATTTTTTTTAATTTCAGTTCACAAAATAGCAAAATGCTGCATAAAATAATCTCTAAAAATAGGTTTGATCTATACTGGGCAAATATAATTTTAGTTATTCACAGACATAAGCAATAATGTGCATAATACATGCATACTTTTAAAGTATATTTAATTATGTACTTGCCAGTCTCAAAAATTGTAATTATTATATTGTCTATTACAGTTAACTTTTGATCACAGTCTTACTATGTATTCTAACATGAGGGCACAGAAACCTATTAAGCAAGTGGCTAAGTGTCTGAGAATGCAGCTTGTCTAGCCCATAACTGATGCCCTGCAGATCTGTTTGAAAGTGTTAGACCATTCCAAATGCCTTAAAACAAGAACTCCTTAAACCAGAAAAAATATGCATGTTTAGCAGGGCTACTTATTTACCTAGTGATGCATCTTCCTAAGGTAATCTATGAGGGACTAATAATGCTTTATGTTTGGTATCTTTTCAGAATGAATAGACAAAACCCAAACCTGGGCTTTTCCAATAATTAGTTATATAAAATGATGATTTAAGTGTCATGGTAGGAAGTAGTATACAGTGGTGTTATTTGGCCACAGCTAAAAAGTTGTATAGGGATATGTACAAAATAAAATGCAATTGTACAGGTATTATGTAAGCAAAAGTGTCAGCCAGTGATGAGCAGTGAGAATCAATAGGTGCACACATCTATAGAAGCTCAGATAACTGCTAAACAGCGAATGCACTTAAAATGTTAAATGTCTGCAAAATGTGAAATGTTCTGAGCTCAGTATATTTAGCCTCATGGACAGGCAGCTTCTGTTTGACAGTGTTAAAAATAAATAAAATCCAGCCTAAGACAAGCACTAAAGTCACAGGCAGCCATTTTATTTAGTATGCTGACTATTATGTTAAGCTGCAGCTGAGGACCACATGTGAAAAGATAGCAGAAATACCCATGTCAGTTTGCTTTCAAGTCTTGTTTCAAAAAGATGGGGATATCGTAATAAAGGTGACACCACAGAATACACAACATAATTACTCATAGAAACCTAAGGACTACAGATCACTCGGTTTCTCTGTATGTCTGTGCTTCACCACTTATGCAAGTCAGCAGGGTGGCCAGGCTGCCTGCAGTGCCAAGTTCCATATACAGGTGGCATTGTATTGCAGGTTTGGGGAATCAGAGAAGAGCCTGGGACCACTTGCATGTGCAGTTTAGTGTAGTGTGAACAGTTCCCCACTCTTGTGGGGAAGGATCTCAGTGTGTTGTAGTTTAAAAATAGATGAGCTTCCTTGGTGAGGTAATGCCCCTGCATGCCTGTCCCACATCTTGGATGGGGAGAATGCAGGCATGATGGCACTGCTAGCTATCATTCTTACACCCAACAGTTTGCCTTACTGAAGGACCTGCTGGACAGCCTCAAGACCATGCTACTGCTTTTCTATGCTAGAAAATAGGTTTGGCTGAATAAAATTCATTACCATAGAATGTTATAAAATCTCGGTACCTATTCTTGGTGTAGCATGACTCATGTTAATTCAATAACAAGGCATTGTGAGGTATACAGTTGTGTAAACCCGTCCATGGACCTTGAGCCAAGAACTTAGGGTTGACATTCAACTGCAGTAAGAGTTATGTTATGAAGTCTAGTAATTTATCAGGGTACCTAAAATTAACATGAATGGCAGTAATCTTTCTGGTGCTGAAGGATTTGAGTATCACAAGTAACATATTTTCAAAATGTGACAGGTGGGGCTTCTCTTTAAGCTTATAGAATCAATGGGCATTAATACTCTATTAGACTTCAAGTCTGTCACGTGGCTGTCTCTTTAGTAGAGTGCCACTATCTTTGAGTATACTCTGAATATAACTTCTCTTCAAAGAAAATGTACTAAAAAAATCCATCTGTAACAGATGATCATTTCAGTAACAGACTGGCTAAAATTAATATTTGGTGTAAATTATCATCTTGTAAGGGGGCAAGTAAGGTTTGTTTTATCAAGGTCAAGAGGGTGTTGTATCGAGGGCTGTTGTGGGTCTTGAACTCTCAGTTCCTGCTATAAATAAAAGGCAGTTAGTGGAAATGATTAATAGTGCAGGTTTTGAGTCCTTCAGCCTCCATTTGATTATTGTGTGACTCTGAGCAATTCACTTAACCAGACAGTGTTTTGGTGCAAGGCTTTACATACTCTCCTTAACTGCATGCCTAGTAATTATTGTAACTACCTATAAATTACATGGCCTGTTATATAAACTTTCCTTTAATAAAAGTGTTACCAGGAACAGATTCATCATGCAATTAATTGCAAGACTGTGGAATAAATTATGTTTTGCTTGATATGCAAGATCGTTATCTATGTTTTCTGTACTGCCAAATATTGCTGCAGCAAAAAGCAATCTAGGATTCTACATAGTTGTTGGACATAAATGTAGTTTGACTAAATATTAATTATTAAATGTAAGGCTCAATGAAAGTTGTACATCTGTACTGATGTATAGTTTGGGAACTCAGTTTACCATTGGAGGTATCACTGTAAGGCAGCATCTGAGCCTAAGAGTCCTTCAGTCAGTAATGAACAATACCATAGTCATGTTGTGTTTGAGAGATGAGGCCCTCATTTGTACTGTCTGCCCAGGATAGCAATACAACTTAGTCTCTGTCTAAGTGTATATCACAAGGGTCTAAAATAGTCTAGTATATCTCTCAGTCTGAGCAGGTATTCTTGACCACAGTTGCTTAAGAAATGTGAAGGTCTTGTTCAGATAGTAGCCTGCAGATTCTGAGTGTTAGCAGTACACTGCTCAACTCTCACAGTTTTGGAAAGAAGTCCAAGCTATTTCTGTAAGACACTGGCGATGGAACATACTTTATTCCTCACTTGTCTTTCTACCATTAATATAGGGTATGTGAAAACGAAATAGAAATAAACACTTCTAAAGGAAGCCCACCTTATAAAGCAAAAGTCCAAACCAATGAAGGCAGCTTCCACCTCCGCGAATATGTATGTTGATTCTGTAGTAGTTCTCAAAATGTAAAACCTCTGTTGCAGCTAAGAATGTCCTATCTTTTTAAAAGAGCTCAAGACCTTTTTACGTGGTGTTTTGTTTTTGTACTCACAGACGTGGCTCTTTTAATATATTTTTTACGTTTTAATAAAGGAGTTTTAACGAGATATGAGGAGTTAACCAACTGCATTTGCTTAACTTATTGTATTTGCTACCCACAACTTCTTCTTCCATTTTGTGAAGCATTTTCACAGTGGATAGGAAGTTCTAAGCTGCAGTAGAGGTTTTACATCTTGTGAACCACTACAGAATCAACATACATATTCGCGGAGGTGGAAGCTGCCTTCATTGGTTTGGACTTAATATAGGGTATTGTTTCTCTAAGATAGCAAACCTCATTTGGGATTTTTATGTGTAACTTAACTGTATCTTTTCAAACATTAATGGACTTAATAGTAGCCAGAAGAGAAGCAGAGCATGTACATTTTTCATTCATATCAAAATCAAGTATAGATTTATTGTAGGAAGCCCATTACTTAGAATAGACTACAAACATATTTACAAGTAACGTTATTATTTTAACTCACATCTCTTTTAAAGAAAGCAGTAACAACTGTGCTTGGAGAAATAAATACTATAATACGTCAAACAACCTTTTTATACAATGATAGTAAAAAATGTTTACAATGGTAATTCTAGAACTTTAAAATAGATTATAATGGCAAAAAATGTAATTGATTCCATTACTAGGGACTGCCTTTCCTAAAATTATTTGAATATTATATTTGCAAATATGAAAGGAAGTTTAATTTTAGGTGGAAACTTTCAAAGTGTCTTGGATGAATCTGATGCTAGATCCACCTAAAAATCTTTGCATCTACCAAAACTTTAGAAATCTGGGTAATTTCATTAATCTGTAAAGACCTGCATGGTTTAAAAAATTGAGAATCTGCTTTTAAGCACTGTTTATTTGTGTCTGACTATCAAACTTGTATTTAGATATTACATATCTCTAATAACCTGTGCTCAAAAACTAAATCTTTTGAAGTGATCTCTTTCCCTATATCAGGTCACAATGTTTTCACATTCCAGTCAGTGATGAGCCATAAAAACGTAAGTTATCAAATGTTGCATTCCCTCATATATGGTTAATTTGAAATAACTTAATAATTGGTTCATTACAAAGACAAATTCCTCTCTAATAATAATGATGAGATTAATGAGAACATTCTTTAGTATCATTAAAATTATACATGTGAGATCCAGTTGGTGTACAAATTAAAAAATGGCATATTCAATAAAGATACAAGACAAGTTAAATACAGCTAAGCTTAAAATTCAGAAAGCAGAAATTACGTTTTTGCAAATGGGGACATCACTAAATAAACAAAAGTCAACATATAGTGAATTATAGACTTGATGCTGTAATGGAAAAGTTTGACTGTTTGTCTATTTAGTGATTACTGTATGCCTACATAGATTGGTCAGAGCACCCAAGAGGAAATCAAACCTTTATCAGACAAATGGCTTTTTTAACTCCACTAATAATAAATTTATCACAGATATTGAACAACGCATTCAGGTTTTAGACACTTTTATGATAATACCAATAAAAATGAGGTTTTGGATACAAATGAATCGGTTGTTGAAGATATTATTTTCAGTAACATTATTAAAATGAACTTTCTTGCTAAAACTGTTGAAAATGAAAAGACCATAAGGCCCATGGGGATGCATAGGATTATTTCTGAACTCTATAAATAGCTCATTCAAAAATGTATTCTTTTTATTATGTAAAATGTACAATAATTTAAATTCTAATGAGCAGATTCCACCATATTGGAAATGCACCTTGTTTATCTAGTAAGCCATGTTTTTTATGAACCCACACCCTAACAAAATATTGATAGCAAACTTTTTATGTCAGTTATTTTGATAGTGTTAAATTGGTTTCACCATCATGAACAAATGATGCTGAAATGAAGGTATGGATTTAGTGCAGGAAGCCCACTGGGTTGGTGTTATAAACAGATAAACCTGAGATAATATGGTATAATGATCACCTGTGGATCATTGAGATCCAAATCAACTAGGACTCTGCTCATCAATTTCAAATGGCTGGGAGCTCAACTTGAAAATCAAAATAAAATAAGCATTTTTCAACTGATTGGGAAATCAACTTGAAAAAAAGCACATTTTTACAGAGGAACAATCACCCATTCAACATCTTCTTTCATGCCCCACAGACCTATACATACCAACACAAATTTTATACAAACATGAAGGAAAGAGAAAATTGGAAAGCAGATAAAAATCACTTCTGGTACCCACTTAAAATGCGCATGCCATCAGAGATTTCTTGTAGAAAACAGCAATTGGCAGTTCAGAATTAGGGAGCTGAACTTGAGTTGAGTCCTCAATGAGAAGAGATTTGAGGTAGGGTAGCTGATTATAATAAGTGATTGGCAGTTATAGGTTTAAATAATTAAGAGGCATTTCACTTGTTATATTTGCAACATTTTTTTAAAGTGCTTGAGGGTTTGATTTGCCATAGATGTTTATTGAACTGATTACCATTACACTGTAATTCCTTTCCTTGTCTCTGGATTCATGCTTATTTGTCTCAAGTTATAGGAAAAAATAAAATAAGGTTGACTTCATTCTTCACTTTAATTTGCAATAGCCATGGAGCCCTTAGTAAATCAGATCTGACATGATAATATTAAAGGTTTTGAGGTAGGAAATGAGTTCAACTTTACATTTTAAGTAATTGCTGAGGATTTGTTATTAACACTTGTTCATCATAAGTACTTTATAAAATTATTTAGAGCTGATATGAAGATTTTGAAAAAATAAGTCAAGGTTTAGCAACATTAAAGTTAAATCTTAATGAACTAATCAGAAATGTGATGCCTTACTTGAAAGAAATTTAAATTCTAACTAGAGCTGTGATTAAAGTATCTAAGAGTTGTTTCACCTACCATTATAGACTGTATTTTAAAAAGTAATTTTGATAATACAATTAATACTTTTAAGCTATTTATTTAATTGGTCTAAGCAGTTGTTTACTTTTGGAAATAGGTTATATTTAATGAAGATACTTCCAAACAGCTTGCATATAATGTAGACTACTACTTTGTTTTCAATTAAATGTAAATTAAAATAAATTAGTAATATTTTAATTTCCTTTCTTGGTCCATTTACATACCTAGAATTGTATTGAAAAATAGATTAGATAATTGAGCACAGGTAAAGTAGTTTTACAAACAATAAAACATATCATGTCTTCTGTTTTCAAGGTTCTATTATATTAGGGGAGAAGGTTGTATTATATTAGTTGGATCCACCCTATATGGTAAAATGGAAGGAACTAAAAATCTCAGATCCACTTTTAAATATCACCTCTAACAAAATGAGTTTAGGTGTAGCCATTTATTTCTAATGTCCCATTAATCATCATATTCATTCTAATATTTAAATAATATTCTAAAAGCTTTAGAATATATTTATAAAGGCACCTATTCTTCTGTAAGCTCTCCACATCTTCATTAAGGAAATCAACACTTATTTCAAATTCAGAATGCAACTAAAAAATCACTTCATCCAAGTCAAATGCTCCTGCTTCAACACGGGACATATCACCTAACCTATGACCTTTCAGAGCCTCTTCTCTTAAGATTCACTGAAAGTTGGCCCACTTTAGAAACTAATGCATATATTATATTACACTCTGCTTGATCGTAAATTGCATTATGCTTGTTCACTAGAATGATTATACACAGTTTTTTTATATAATTAGTCTCAACTGCTGTGTTACTGGTTATATTTCTGTATTTTTTGTTTGTCAAATGTTTTCTGTTTCACCTGGGCTAAGCCTAAGATTCATCAATATTGATCAGTGTACTACCCTGGTAAACAAATATAAATAAATAAATAAAAACCTAGATTCAAAAGAGCGGCTATGTTTCATATTTCCTTTTTGTTATAGTGCTAGTTTTAGTTCTAAAGCTAATTATCATAAATTGTTGAAGTGTAGCAAAACAATTTTCCTTTTGGTTTAATTGTAAGGAAAGTTTATCTCTATTATATGCAGATATTATTATAGAACAATTTATTCTAAGTATTGAAGGTGGGTTGTTCCAGTGGTGGTTGGTGGCTTCAAATCAAAGGGGGCTGCAGAAGACAGCTGAATGGGTGGGGTCAATTGGAAGGGGTGTGGCCAACCAGAAAGGGGCGTGGCAATGCTAAAAACACAAAAATTGGGACTTTAATTAAATAAGCTGCCCTGGGTGCCAAACCGTCATTATGAGAGTCCAATCAAGACAAAATGAAGTGTAAAAGAAAAAAATATTTCAATGCATTGGCTACATGACAGCTTACTTAATATCTAGACGGAAACTAAAAAAGGTTGTGAGGCATGAAAAAATAAATTAGTTTTTAAATACATTACTGGAATGCCAGTCAAAATCAAGTATAAAAAAGCAAGCAGCACTCAACTCAAACCACTTCTACTTGCACTGCAGTTCTAATTATAATTTATGTTTAGCTATATAAAAGTACCAAGTAACATTCTGAAAGTAGCAATCTCTGTGATACCCCCACTTGAAAAAATTTTTCTTATCCAAAAAAGACCTGCTGCCTGACAACAACCATCTACTTGTTTCATGGGCAAAACATGATCAAAGTAAAAAATGAACAGCAAACAAGAAACTAGCTCAAGATAAATTGCTTAAAGGATTACTGCACAGGTTATGGACAACACATGATAGATTGGCATTATGTTTAGTTTACGGGTGAAGTCTGCGAAGATGACTGCAAGTCTCCAACAAATGTAAAGAGCTTCTGAAAATACTGTAATCCTGTCCTTTATTACAAATACTGTCATATGCATTTCAAAACCCAAGGCTTATATGCTATTCAGTTATGTAAATATTCTCTGCATGGCAACAACAAAAAATCTTTCAGTGTTGGTAATTCTTTAACAGTGTGCTTATTAAAGCTTACTTGCATCTTAAAGTCTCAGACAAGCTTATCTGATGGTCATTAAAGAATTGCTACTTAAACACAGAGCAAAAAGCACTGAGACAGCATGCATTTTCTGAATAAGAAGAAGTATAAATCAACAGTATAAAAATATGACAGAAAACCAGAACATTCTGCAAAATCAAGGACAGATGAAAAGCCACTGTAGTACCTGTGTCTACCTTGGACGGGGGGATACTCTGTACACTTAACACTGCATAACTGCTCCTTGCCTTGCTTGGACACATCCAGAGTCACTACTTGGGGGAGTGGGGTGCAACAAGTATGTCACAATTTGAAATGTCTGTGGCTGATGGTGATGGCCCTGACACATTTGTCATACCTCTCAACCTCAGAGCTAGAAATCTGGACAAAGCCATAAATAGAAGTGGGACAAAGGTCCAAAAATTAGGACAATTTTTAAATATTCCTCTTATAAACAGAAAGATAATTAGGTCTTGCATTAGTATGAATTTTCTGAAGGGTATGAAATCTGAGACTCAAATGTCTGTCATTATTTTCTAACTTCAGTCTTTAATGATTTGCCACTAATTTGCCAGAAAACCACAATTTTATGAAAATAGGACCAAAAATGTGATGCAAAAATATAAAATATCCACACAATACAGCTGGGAACCTGTCAAAGAAGGGACACTTTTTTAATATTAGGACTGTTAACTTGAGCAGCTGACAAAATAAGAGAATCTACATGCATTTCTGAAATTAAAAATAAACTATACCTCTGATCATTACAATTATTTATTAATGTAAACCCTCCATGTTTTCTTCCAAATTTGCAATTTTGCAGAGGGATTATTAAGGGGAGAGCAACATTTTGAGCCAAAATTGGGGACAGTTGAGAGGTTTGGATATACCTAATTCTATAAAGTGATTTATTTGTATGTACATCTTAACGTAATTTGAACAAGGCCAAATATATTGGGGGAACATACAAAAACAGTACTAAAAATTGCGCTTGTATAAACTTAGACAGTTGACAGAATAACAGGTCTTGCATGCATTCCTCTGAAGGGTATGAAGTCTGAAACTCAATGGCTGTCATTATTTAGTGACTTCATTCCTAAATGATTTGTCAGAAAACCACAAATGTTATGAGGAACAAACCAAAAATAAGAAGCAAAAATCTATTAATTCTGCAAAAATCTGGACAATGGAGAGGTATAGCTCAGCCAGGGCTGTCTGGGTTTGCTGCCCTTCCCCCCTCACAAAATCATGGTCTAATGCAGCCACCCCCCTGCAGCTATTCCAATGTCCCATTAGTGGCTATTTCGCCCCATTTACCATAAACACTGTAGTGTGCATACTGCTTTACTTCTACGATGATTTGGATTTCATTTAAAAGTTTTAATGTTAAGTTGTCAATCTCACCTTCATTCTTGCTGGATGGGTTCCGACTCGGCCAATACTAAAGCTCGAGAGCTATTTTTACCGGCTCGAGGCTCCCCTATATCCCACAATGCTAGGCGGTAACTACTCAGATCTCATTTGCCGCTTCAGCTGCGAGGTGCTTTTTTCTACCGGCTCTGCAGGTTAGTTTAATTTACTTGGTAAATTTCTCTAAAAACCCCTAAGTTTTTATTCAAATAGTGTAGTTGTTGTTGTCCCCTATGTTACTATCCCTTTTAGCTTAATCCGGGACCCTTTTATCCTGTTTTATTCCCCCTTTTGTCCTGTTAATTTGTTAGGCCTTTGGGCCTAACCTTTATTTCCCTTAGTCAGTCACTGTTTTTCTTGTGTCTGTGTGATTGACTTAGTTTTTTGTTAAAGGGGTGTATCTGGTGTGCTTCTGTGTTTTGTACTTCATTTAAGATGTCTAAAGACACCAAGGTCTCAAGCTTCAAGAAGTGTGACTCGTGCTGTCAGAAAATGTCTCTGACAGACTGTCACACTTCTTGTGTATATTGCCTAGGACCTCTGCACCTGCAGGACTCTTGTTCTGTCTGCCATGCATTCAGTCCAAGAGTCCTGCAGGAGTGCAGGAACAAATTAATACTTTGAGGCTTGTTAAAGCCTGAAGACTCCGCGACCCAGTCTTTGTCGGGGAAGCCTTCGAAGCCTTCCAGGCCATCGGCTCCAGCTTCAGAGCCTTTGACCAGAGGCACCAAAACTGCTTCGACATCGGCTCCGGCTGGAGCCGATGTTTCCAAGACTCAATCTGTTACCTCGGCTTCGGCTGGAGCCGAGGGTTCCAAGACTCAAATGATAGTGGTATCGGAGCCATCTACTAGAAAGAGGTCAAGGTCCCCATCCCTTGGCTCCATTCACTCAGCTCCGGGATCCCCACTTCTGTCGGAGCGGAGCCACAGGTCCCATTCCTCTCGGTCCTCCAGGCTGTCCGACCATGACTTAGAGAGGGTGGTTAGTAGACTTTTAAAGTCTCAGGTACTAGCCCAAATGCTGCATAGCCCTACTCAACAGTCAGTGGCTATACCCATCCCATCTTCGGTTCCTCCTCCGACTCCCTTGAGTTCTGAGCCGGAGCTTCTTGGAGCCGTGACTGTCGGCACGTCGGAGCCGATTCCCCACCTTTCGGCTCCGTCGTCGGCTCCGATCTCCTCTTTGGAGAGATATGGGTGCCGGGCTTCCCTCGTCGGCTCCGAGGGGGCGAGTGGCATCGGACCCTTGTCCGACCCCGTTCTCCCTCTCGGAGCTTCGGCGCTGGTGAGTTCAGCCCCGACATCGGCCTCGGAGCCATCCCTCTCGGTGCCGGGAGGAGTCCTTGTCTCTTCAGACCGGGGATCTTCGGCCCGGCCTGATCGGGGTGCCTTCGAGGTCATGAGGAGCATGCTAGACCCTGTGTCTGCCCCATGGTCGGCTCCCTCAGCTCCTCCCTCTACAGTGCCTGCGGTAGTCTCTACCCACCCTCTCTCTCCAGACCGTTGAGACACAACGCCACAGCTTTCCCCATTGGGAATATCCTCCTCTTCTGAGGTTTCCCCTAATCTGGCAGGGGAACCCCCTCGGAAGAAAAAATGCAAGAGGAAGCATATTGACTCCCCTGAGTCTATCATGTCGGATACCGACTTGGATGAGTCGGAAGGGTCCCCACGGTCCCCCTCTGAAGATGTCTCTTTTTCTGACATCCTTGAAATCCTTAAACAGAGGGGAACTGGTCCACCCTCAGCCCTTCCGAGGACGAGTCGGTTTACCTTGAGGCGTTCGGTTCTCGCCCTTCCACCTCCTGGGTGTCTCCTCCCTTCGACCCCCTCATGGAAGTGGTGGCAAGGAAGGCATGGAAGGCCCCTGATACAGTGGAGCCTACCCCATGGAGGCCGTCAAAATTCATCACAGCTCCTATGGAAAAACAATTCTTATCTAAGGGCGTCCCCGTTGATGCCATGGTGGTGGCCGCAGCCGCTAAGAAGGAATTAGCTGATCCTTCAGTACCTGTCCATCCTCCTAATAAGGAATCCAGGACTATGGATAGGTATGGTAAGCGGATGTTTTCCTCAGCGACCTTTGCTATGCGGTCGCTGAACTACTTCTGCCACTTCACCCGTCTTCAGAGAGACTTGCTCACAGAAATGGGTGATGCTATACAGGATCCAACAGCTGAGGGGTTTTGAGACAAAATGAACTCCCAGTTGGCAACCCTAAATTCGATCGTCAACTCCTCCATGCAGCTTATCTCCTATGCGGCTGATGGGGCGAGTAGGGCCGCAGGTACAGGCGTAGCTTTACGACGTCAGGCCTGGATGCGGCTTTGCAACTTTGCAGACCCTTTCAAGGCGTCCTTCACCAATTCCCCCTTTGACGGTTCAGCTTTGTTTGGACCTCAGGTGAAGGATACTTTGACCAGGTGGGAGCAGGAAGGCAAGACTCTCTCTGCCATGGGAGTCCGTTTTTCCACCCCTTCCAGACCATATCCCAAGGGTCAGAAGGGGGGAAAGATGTGGTTCCGCAAACCACAGGGAGTCTCGCCTGACACATGAGGTCAGTTCCCCTCTAGAGACAGAGGGGGGAACAACAATAGACGCCGCCCTAGAGGCAGAGGGGGTCCGCAAAATCAGGGTAGCAGAGAGACTCTTTCTGACAAACCCTTTCAGCATCCCTGAGGAGCTGCCCGACTGTCTGCCTTCGGAGGCAGTCGGGGGAAGATTATCACTGTACCCAGAAGCCTGGCTTTCTCTCACTCAAGACAGATGGGTACGGTCGATTATATCCGAGGGTTACAAAATTCCCTTTGTCCACACCCCATATCAACCAAAAGGGTCCCTTCCAGACGTTCCACCCAGTCTAAGGGAACAGGCAGCACTAGAAATATCAAAGCTGCTGTCAAAAAGAGCTATCCAGCCAGTCCCGGCAGACCAGCAAGGATCCGGAATCTACTCCAAATTCTTTTTGGTACCAAAAAAGACAGGGGACTGGAGACCAATACTGGATCTCAGCAGACTAAACAAGTCCGTAAGAAAAACGAAATTCCAGATGGTCACGCTACAGTCCATTCTACCCTTCTTGGGTCAGGACAATTGGATGTGCTCAATAGACCTTCAGGATGCGTACTATCATATCAAGATGCACAGATGCTCCAGAAGGTTCCTCCGCTTCTGGCTGGGAGACAGTCACTACCAGTTCAGAGCCCTGCCCTTTGGTCTCACTACAGCCCCCCAAGTGTTCACCAAATGCATGGCAGTGGTCACAGCTCACCTGAGATGACAAGGATTCCAGGTGTTTCCATATCTAGACGACTGGCTCCTTACCGCCACCACCAGGCATCAACTTCTCCTATCCAGAGACTGCACCATTCATACTTGCAAAGCTCTAGGCATTTCCATAAATTTCGAAAAATCTGTCTTGTCGCCTTGTCAGTCTATTACCTTCATAGGCGCCACATTAGACACAATTCATCTTTCCGCAAAGCTAACAGAGCAAAGGGTATCAGATATCTGCAGACATGTTCACCTTCTTCTTCAGTGCAACAAAATCCAAGCCAGGGTTGTCTTGAAGGTATTAGGTCTCATGGCGGCTGCCATTACACTCCTTCCCCTAGCCCGTTTTCACATGCGGATCCTTCAGTGGATGCTGTTTTCTCAATGGTCCTACCAACAGCTCCCAATGTCTCACAGCATTTTGCTGACCCAATTGTGCAAGAATCATCTTTCTTGGTGGATGTTCTCACCTCAAATTCTTCAGGGCAGATCCCTAGTTCCTTCCCCCCCGGTCACCACGGTGACGATGGACGCCTTCCTGATTGGGTGGGGGGGGCATTATCAGGGCAGGACGGTCCAGGGCACTTGGCAACATTTTGAATGCCACTTGCACATAAATGTCTTGGAGATGAGAGCAGTACTTTTAGCGTTGCAGGCCCTTCAGGACTCTCTTCCCACCGGGACTGTTGCAGTTCAGACAGACAATATGTCTGTAGTGTGGTACATCAACAAACAGGGCGGAACCAAGTCCTATCCGTTATGTCAAGAGGCACTCAGACTTTGGCAGTGGGCGATCTCTTCTCAGCGGTTTCTGACAGCAACGCACATCCCCGTGAAGTCCAACGTGATAGCAGACAAGTTAAGCAGGGCCATACTCATGTCACACGAGTGGTCTCTCAAACAATCAGTGCTGGAAGAAATCTTTCAGAGATGGGGTCGACCTTGCTGCGATCTTTTTGCAACTCCCCAAAACAGCAAGTGTCCCGATTTCTTCACCCTCTTCCCTCTACCCGGCCAACCAATCAGAGACGCTCTAGTCCACGATTGTCCCCGGGGACTTCTGTATGCCTTCCCCCCCTTTCCACTGATCACTCAATTAATTCAGAAAGCTACCGCCTTGAGAGTCACTTTGATCCTCATTGCTCCGTACTAGCCTCGACAAATATGGTTTCCATTCCTGAATCGTTACCTCTTGGAACAGCCTTGGCATCTGGACCCAGTGCCAGATCTTTTGACCCATCAGTCGGGTCAGCTGCACCACTCCCTCCAATCTCTCACCCTCACATCTTGGTTGCTCCACTTCCTACCCTAGCCAGGCTTCCTCTAATTTCCCATTCAGTCCGTAACATCCTTATAGCTTCCCACAAGTCTTCTACCAGAAGGATTTACAATAGCAAGTGGAAACATTTTTCCTTCTGGGCAGCAACTAAAAACATAGACCCTTTCACCATGCCTATCCAGTCTATTCTAGACTTCCTGGCAGAGCTTTTTCACTCAGGCTCTTCTTCGTCTACTATCAGAGTACAATTGGCGGCCATATCTAACTTTCACGTAGGCCTTTTGGACTCCAACATTATGTCCCATAAACTTTGCAAAGCCTTTCTCAAAGGTATCTTTTTGCTCAAGCCCCCAATCAGAGACCCCCCACCTCAGTGGGATTTAAATTTAGTCCTGGCTTCCTTGATTCTTCCCCCCTTTGAACCTGCGGCTTCCTGCTCTCTGAAGTTGCTCTCATGGAAAACCCTTTTTCTAGTAGCCATAACATCAGCTAGAAGGGTATCTGAACTTCATGCTCTTTGCATTCATCCTCCGTATTTAGTTTTCCATAAAGGCAAAGTGTCCCTCAGGACTAACCCGTCCTTTTTACCCAAAGTTTCTACTGAGGTAAATCTAAACCAGACTATCGATCTTCCAGTTTTCTTCCCTGATTATTCAAACAGGGCAGAACAAAAGTTACACACTCTGGATGTTCATCGCCAGCTTCGTTTTTATTTAGACAGAACAAAACAGTTTAGGAAATCTAATCAGCTCTTCCTATCTTATGCGGAAGGGAAAATGGGCCTTCCAGTTTCTAAAGTGTCCCTATCTAGATGGCTGGCCTCTATAATTACTTTCATCTATGAACTCAGAAGTCAAAAGCTGCCATCAAGACCTAGAGCTCATATCAACCAGGGCATTAGCTACATCGGTAGCTTTTCTGGCTAGACTGCCAATAGATTCCATTTGTGCAGCAGCAACATGGGCTTCTCCTCATACCTTTATCTCACATTACAAATTGGATATGGCCTCCAGAAACCGGGCTAACTTTGGTTCCACCGTCCTCAAGAGTCTGTTCCGATGAGCCACCCAGGGTAAAGGTGCTAGGGACGTGGTCCCATCCAGCAAGAATGAAGGCGAGATTGACAACTTAACATTGAGAAGTTATGTACCTACCATAACGTTCCATGTTAGTTGTCTTCTTCTCGCCTTCTTTCTTGCGTCCCACCCTCCGTCCCCCTAGCCTGGACAGAACGAAAGGATCCTTTGGGATCTTCCTTCCCACATTTTTCAGCCACCTCTATTGTCCCTTTTTTGGTAACCTTAGACGTAGGTTTATATAGAGGTGGTCTTTTCCCTTTCTCCATCCCTTGGGGACCAGAGCTGCTATGATTTTAGCTATCAAACGAGATCTGAGCAGTTACCGCCTAGCATTGTGGGATATAGGGGAGCCTCGAGCCGGTAAAAATAGCTCTCGAGCTTTAGTATTGGCCGAGTCGGAGCCGAGGATTGGCTCCGAACCCATCCAGCAAGAAAGAAGGCGAGAAGAAGACAACTAACATGGAATGTTATGGTAGGTACATAACTTCTCATTTTACATTTTACAGCACAAACACTAATAGACATCTGCTAAACAAAGCAATGCAGTCTCACAATGAATATAGACTTAGCATTAAAACGTCTCTGCCCTTGAAACTCACATTCATTGAAACAGCATTGAAACCCACATTCAACGAAAATAAATCTGGCCAGTGTCAGACAAAGATAAACTTTGGTCTGTTTTCAAATCGTAGGGCCCCTGCACAGAAACATACATGTGCTCTTTGATACACCTTCCTGACTGTATTAAATTGCATTCCTTGAATAATACAGTACAGTTGTTAGAAGACGTTTTAAATTTATTGTTTGGAAAATTTTTCCAGTAAACAATGAAACAAAATGCATGCACCAATAATGACAAAACTGCCAAATTCAGAACATTTCCATCATAAAATTGTACTCAAACTTCTACAATCCCCCAGTATCAGTAAAGATGCACAATCTTTGCAGAAGTAAATGTTATCTAAATAATTCTACATTAAAGAAATCTGCAACTAATGAAGAGGTTGCTGCTAGCAAACAACTTTATATGCCATTGTTTCATCTACAAATAAAGTGCCTGTTGCCCTTGAGGAATACATTTCCTATGTTACATAAAAAATGATAAGCTAGTAATATTGTAATAGGGGATGGATGGCAAACTGATAACAGGTTCATTGTTACTAGGTATCTCCGCCAAAAAGGACAATCTCAGGACTGCAGCATCCACCCCCTTTAAAAGTACAACATAGTACATTATCAGCAATGCATCTGTATATTGTGGGAGTAGAACCCACAGCCATCAAAAGCAAGTACACTACCTGTTTTGCTATTAACAATGCAAGCTGACTCAGCATAAGCAGCACTAAACTTCTCTTCAAGCTCTCAGCTCCCTATAAAATCCACTCAAAACTCAACTGTATCTCTCAACTTTGAAGCACAAGAAATCTGGTAAAAGCCAACATTTATTGGGGGGGGGGGGGCAAAAGCCCCAAAAACTAGGGACACATTTTAAACATTGCTTGTATAACCTTGGAAAGTTGCTAAAATAAAATGCTGTGTTACCGCCATGCATTTCACTGCCAAGTATTGAACTCAGGGGCCCTGTGCAGTACAGTCAGAGCAACATACCACTATGCCAAATCAGCTCTTTCTTGAAAGACAGCTAGACTGAAACTTAAATGGCTTTCATTTAGTGAATCCAGTTCTCACCATTGCTCTCAACTTCTTAGCACAAAGCACCTAGACAAAGTCAATAATGGGGGAATACAGCCCCCCAAACATATTCAGTGAATTCAGTTCTCACCGTAGCTTTCAACCTGTAAGTACAAAAAACCTGGACAAAGCCAACAATGATCTTATAAACAGAAAATTGCTAGAATAAAAGGTTTTGTGTTACCATGTACTTTCTGAAGAATATGAAGTCTGAAATTTAAATGCCTGTCATTATTTTCCAGAAAACCACAGATTTTATGAGGAACAGAACAGCAATATGAGGCAAAACTTTCACAAGTGTTGGTGGGCTGGGAATTCAACCTCTTGCTACCTACCTCCTAAGGTACAGGGTTTGAGTCTAGCCAATACCAGGTATATTTCCTGAGTTCTTGTTGTCATTGGGGCATTACACACACACACACACACACACACACACACACACACACACACACACACACACACACACACACACACACACACAGTTTCCTCTATAAGCAGTACCTGGCTCCATTTGTGTAACTGCTGTTTCCTCCATAAAGTAATCCACTCCGTTTCCATAAAGCAGCTGCAAGTAAAAAGCCTCAGCGCCATTTCAACAGCTAGTTCCTTTTCCGGAATGCCGATCACACTTGTGTGTGAGCACAGACTGTAGACCTTGCAGTCTGATCCCCTTCTGGTCTATGTGGCTGTAACTGCATATACGTCTGGGGCATATGTGAGACTGCTGCCTTATTCCAAATCTGGACTGATTAAATAGCAGTCTGGATTCCAGTTTCCACTCACACATGCATGAGTTTTGGGATTATTTGTTTTATTTTTGTTTTTCAGCTGGGGGGGGGGGGTTGCAGTCCTGCTGTCCAATAGGACGAGCCACCACTGGGTTGTACAGTCAAAATCCAATACATTTTATCCCACAGAAGTTTAAAAAAATCCTAATGCTGTCCTAAATTTTTTAAGTACATGGTTTCATTTTTGATGACTTATTCTGAATCTAGATATCTTATATAAAATATTATTAAATTATAAATTATCCATGAGCCTTGTTGGTGATATAAGATTCAAACATCTTTTTCTAGATTTTCAGCTAAGAAAACACCTTTAATTGGGGACAGACTCTGAATGACTTGCTCTCACATTGACTTGCTATGATGCAAGCATGTCCTGATTCCAAAAGTCTTGCCCTTACTGTAAGTGACTTACTCTGGTGTAAGACCTTTCTTTTACACTCGGGACCAGATTCCAAAAGACTTGTTTTTGGTGTGACCTACTCCTGTGTGTTCATCAGAGTAAGTCAATTACACAGAGAGGAAGTGTCTTGGGAGCTAATTTCCAGTGTAAGTCACGTATACTTTCATAGGTTTATAGGTAAGTACTAGGGTAGCTGCCCTTGTGGCCCAATTTTAGCCTATCCAGTTTCCGTTAATGATAATCAAACCCTGTGCCCCTTGGCTGTGAGGTAACTGCCTTAACCATTATGCCAACTGCATAATAAAGTGAGAATCAAACTCCGCATTCTGTGTCTATGAGGTAAACACCTTAACCATTATACCATCCCACAAAATCAAACTTGCACCATTATACCATCCCACAAAATCAAACTTGCACTAAGAGCAAGTATTCCGGAATCAGGATAGGTTTACATCAGAGTAAGATACTGAGTGCAAGTCTTTTGGAATCATACATTTAAAGTCTTCAGCTAAGACTACTGTATTCCTTATTTGGTCACTTCTGTGTGGAAAGTCATCAGCAGAGCCATTTACGCCCTATATAGAATAAAAAATGAAGCATTCTAAAATATTCCATATAGAATTGAAATAATTTTAAAGAAAGGAAAGTGTGTTTGGGTGTAATATAAATATTAAAACAGATTGGCAGCACATGCTTTATAATTTTTAATTTCTTAAAATTATTTTGAGTATATTTTCAATCATTTGCAGAACCCTGTGGTCAGATAATTTAAGGGTATCAAAAGAAAGGTGGCCATCCCTTCCTGTGTCTAACCAGAGCAAGTACATCAGTTATGACAACTGTTGGCAATTTAGAAGGGCAGTACAAGAAATTGGTAAAAAGCCCGCCTCTCCTGTATTTCAGAATTTATCAACTGTAACATATGATGTGAAAATTAGTACTAGTCTTACAAGATCTAAGGGTACTATAGTGAATCTTATTTTTTTTCTGAAGTTAATAATGTATTGAATAAGTATATTCTGTTTGGTAATTTTGTTTTGAGTATTTTGTTAACTAAATCATGTGTAATAAGTAGGTTGTTCAGAATTTCTGATTGTTGCTTTTTGTTTTACAATCATGTCTTGTTAGCTTACAATGTACAGTGTGTTTTTTAAGTTATTTGTGTGGGGTGCCTGTTGACATTCTGAAGACCATAGCTATGATCCTTGGAATAGTACAACTGAAAGTGGAAACATGGGTATATAAATTTACTATTGAAAGGTGTGGTCATTCATGGAATTCCCCTTCTCTGAGAACAGTAATCTAAGAGTTAGAGTATATAAGTTGTAGGGGTATGATCCCCCCCACACACACACTGGGGTGCAGGAGGCAAAAAAAATACATACAAATGCTTTAATTGCATTCAGAAGCTTCAGAATTTGGTGTTATTTGAACTGGAGTTTATGAAAGCATCCGGTCCGACATATGTGATAGGGAGCTCTGTGTAATTGGGATATACATACAGTGTATATTTTGAAATTATCCCTCTCATAAATTTAAACTCATTGGTTGTGGACTGCTTTGAGGCATTGCCTCTAAAAATGTACCTTGATACTCCTTGTGTGGTGTACTTAACAGCTACTTCCCCTTGAGGTCTGACTTGAAGCTACTTCAGTAAATTATTAACTGTCGGGGGGTGTGGAATTTTCTGTTTGGAAAAGTCTGAAATCCACAGCCAAGCCCAGGGAGGAGCTTATACACCATGAAATAAAGCATATAGAGAAAGAGATGGAGTCCTATATCTATTGTTGCAATGAGGACCTCACTAAACTGAACTTTGTTTGTTGACACAATGCTTGCATCTTTGGTAGCCAGCTATTTGTTTCTATATACAATTTCCAAAATACACTACTTGCTCATTTCTACTATTCCAATTTAAATCAGACCTATTTTATTAGAACAAGCAATGTCTGGAGTATCTACAAAGATTCAACAAAAACATATTTTTTTAGGAAATAACATTACTAATTATCTTGGCAACATTCATGTGTTATATTTCATTGCCTTATGAAATGAAGCATATTGTTCTGCTTTTAAGGAGGATTGGAAATTAAGAGGTATGTGGTGTAAAGCTAACTTTGATCTAGACAGAGGTTACATGGCATAACAGACCTTTATGTTGCATTTGATATTGATTTGTTTAACTGGGAAGCAGTGAGTTACTCCAGATATTTCTCTGTTCATTTGTTTACATCAGGGTAACAGTAGTGGTTCCAAAAGGAACTGTCCTAAATCCTGTTCAGGCAATATCCAGTCTGTGGCTGCTGATGTTTTATTTGTTTATTTGTTCACTTCATTATCTGATTCTCTAATGTTATCGTTTTTAATTCACTTTGTTTCTTTTTTAATCCAAATGAGTTGGAACTGCAAATGAAGGGTTGCAATTCATAAAGATTTTAATCAGCTTAGACTGACTAAAAGAATAATATTTGTGCAAATAATTAATCTGACCAGTGTGACAGAATGTACAAGGATAAAAATAAACAACATATATGTAAATCATTGCTTTAAATATCATGGTTGGTAACTACTTCAAGCAGCAATGTGGTTGTCTGCTACTTTTTTTTTCAGCTTCATTTGACTTAAACTTCTCTTGTCACATGAAAACTATCAGATTTCTGTTATCTTCTTTAAACTGCGGATTTCATCATTTCTGCTTTATATTATTACTGTTCTTTTGTTCTTTCTTTTTTATCTGCATGCCATTGTTCTGCTTTTGGCTTGACATACTTTGATGTTTGCAATGTTATGATCTACAACTGCTATTTTATGTACAGCTAAAGTTTTATTTATTTATTTAATTATTGACATTTGATTACCAGGAAAGTCCAAATGGGTAGGAGCCAATTTTCAGCAGAGGCACAGTGAGAAAAGCTCCAAAGTATTACAAGACATTTTAAGAACAATAAATCTGATGTTGTTAATCTTCATTCATTCATGACGGATAGGGCTCAGTTCCATCCCCGAAACTGACTTGGCTGATATAACAAGCTTGCACCGGCCAAAAACTCTCGAGCTAAGGTTACCCATAGTGCCCATCTCCTCAGATTTCATTTGCCATGTAGAGTTTCAAGATGTGTCAGGCCAGCTCTCAAGCTAAGTGTTCTGTTTTTTCTCAATATTTTGAAAATTTAGCCTTGTATTCTTTTATAATCCTTCATCTTTGTTGTTTATAGTCAGAGATAATTCCACTTCTGTATGAGTGAATTTTTCCTCTCCTTTTACCTTGTTGGTATTTCTTTGTTCCGTTGTTGGTAAAGGCCCCTCCCTTCCTTTACCTTTTGGTATTCTAAATATCATTCTTGGTATTCTAGTATTCTCTTCTTTCCTCCCCTTTACTCTTTGGATATTTTTCTATTCACCATTGTTGGTAAATAAAAAAAAAAATCTTTCCTTCTTCTGTGTGTGTGGGTGTGTATCCCTAGCCACCAGGCAGGATATTACATTGTTGTTTAATTGCTGTTTAACTGCTGTTTAATTGTTGTTAATTGTATTTTTGATAATGGCTGACAAGAAGGGCACTACTGGATTTAAGCAGTGTGACAAATGTGGTAAGAAGATGCCAAACTCCGATGGACATCCCTCCTGTGTTTATTGCCTAGGAGTACCACATTTGAAGGTTCAATCTCCATGCAAGCTCTATAAGGGCTTTGGTGCCTGCACCTTAGCTGAGCACAAAAACAAATTAATCTTAAAGGGTCTCTTGAAAACCCCTTTCTTGGAGGCTTTATCTGAGGTGGAGGTCTCAACCCCTCCTAAAAAGGAGATGAAGAAGAGGAGCCATTCAGTTACATCCAGGATCCAAAAACTACTAAGGCACAGGTTCATATGGAACTGAAAACTAAACATGCCAAAATGACTCTGACACCTACCTCGGCACCAGAGCCTTAATCTCCATCCACTGTGCCGTCCTTGATTATGGAACCAACAACCACTATTCTCATGGTACCAGCACCTTCCACAGTATCACAGACCCTCTTGGCACCAACAATAACTTCTCCCTTAAAACTGGTCATCCCCATCATCACAACCATCTGGTCTTCTGACCACCTGAATCTCCATCGGGGATGTCAACCCATTCCACCAGGAACCCTTTGGAGCTCGATGTAATGAGACTTGTGGACCAGCTCCTAGCGGCCAGAGGCATCCCAACTCCATCTAGGACCTCCCTCCCACCTGGAGCCAAAGGTTTTTCTCCACAGACTCCAACCTATATTCCTCCTTCAACCTCCCCCCAGGTCCTGGAGCACTCGATGTAGATGCCTATCCCAGTGCCAGTTTCTTTGGTTCCACTGGTAAATCTTACTGTGGTTCCAGAACCTACACTGTGGACCATGGCACAGCTGACCCACCCTCAAGACCATGACTGGTCTGTCGGCACCATGACCTCTAGTGTGGTATTGATTTGTTCTACAGTGCCATCTACATTGCTGGTTGCTTTGGCAGCTCCGAGTCCTCTCACCGTTCCTTTCCTGGAGGCTGGGTCATCAGAGCAGGGTGTGACCATGGTTCCGAGGTTGTCTTTCTCAGGTCTGGGCTCCCATCCCTCTTTGGACAGGCCTGCCTTCCAGGTTATGGAGAGGGCACTTGCCTCAGCAGGTTTGCAGTTGGCTCCTTTGGCACTGGAATGTCATATATACATGTCCTCTGGTTCATAGCCGCCACAGTCCACTACACTGGGACTTAGGGTGCAGGAGCAGCAAGATACCCTACCGCAGGGCACCCTGTCTTCAGAGTCCTCTTCAGACCTTCCCCCTGAAGAGTCACCCCATAAGAGATCATGCAAGAAGAAGCACATTGATTCCCCTGAGGAATCTCTCACTGAAGATACAGATTACAATGAGGGAGAAGGCTCTCCATGGTTGCCCCCTGAGGATGCTTCCTTTGGAGACATACTGGAGATCTTGAAACAGAGGGGTGACTGGAAGTCCACCAACCCTTCCTCAGAGGAATCTGTTTTCTTGCAGGCCTTCCGTGCCTGACCCTCTACTTCCTGGGTGACTCCACCTGCAGATGAGCTGGTCAAAGGACACTGTTGAGCCAATCCCCCGCAGACTGGAAAAAATACTCTCCCCTCCAGAGGATCAGCCCCATTGGTCCAAAGGCTTGGCAGTAGTTGCTATGGTGGTGGCAGCAGCCACAAGGAAAGAACTTGCAGAGAAGAGTCCTGTTGTCCATCCTCCAAACAGGGAGTCTTAGACAATGGACAGACTAGGGAAGCAGGTTTATGCATCAACTACCTTTGCCATATGGTTGCTGAATTACTTGGCACATTTTACCCGTCTCCAAAGGGACCTGATCACAACACTCTGAGGAACCTTAGCAGGAGCAATGTCTGATGACGTACGTGACAAAGTTGCTTCACAGCTTGCCACCTGGAATCCATATTTAACTCTTCCATGCAGTTGATTGCACATACAACTGAAGGGGTGACCAGAGCAGCAGGTGCAGGCGTTATCATGAGACGTCACGCCTGAATGTGCTTGTGTGACTTTGCAGATCCTTTCAAGTCTTCCTTTGTCATTGATGCTTCCTCTCTCTTTGGTCCAAAAGTTAAAGACACACTAGCCAGGTGTGAGAAGGATGGCAAAACCCTATCTGCTGTGGACGTATGTTTTTCTACTCCCAAACGACCCTACATTAGGAATCAGAGAAGTGGGAAGATATTTCTTTTCTAGGCAGCCCTTCCAGTGCTCCTGAAGAGTGGCCCAATTGCTTGCCTCTGGAAGCAGTTGGGGGACAAATTTTCTCTGCACCACTTAGCCTGGCACTCAATAACAACAGATTCCTGGGTGCAGAAGATAATTACCAGAGGTTATCACATCCCCTTTGATCTTTACCCAAGGCCGCAAAGGAGAATCCTTGATGTTCCACCAAGTCAGAGGGACATAGCAGCACAAGAAATTTGAAAGCTGCTGTAAAAAGAGTCATCCAAACAGTCCCACCAGACCAGATAGAATCCGGATTTTATTCAAGGTTCTTTTTAGTGCCAAAAAAACAGAGGACCGCAGGCCAATTTTGAACCTCCGCATCCTAAACAAGTTTGTCAGACAGACCATATTTCAGATGGTCACGGTTCAGTCTTTCATCCCATTTCTGGAAAAAGACGACTGGATGTGCTCAATAGATCTCCAGGATGTGTATTACCATATGAACATGGACAAACACTCCAGAAGATATATCTGCTTCTGGCTGAGAGCCAGTCACTACCAGTTTCAAGCACTGCCCTTTGGTCTCTCCACAGCCCCCAGAGTGTTCACCTAAATGTATGGTAGTAGTAATAGCTCACTTGAGACTGCAAGAATTCCAGGTGTTTCCATATCTGGACGATTGGCTCCTTACCACCCCCTCCAAGCATCTAATGCGACTCGCCTTGTACTACACCCTGCAACTAGCATGGCTATTGGGGGTCTCAATATATGAAGAGAAGTTGAAACTAGTACCTACTCAAAGCCTAGAATTCATAGCAGTGGCATTTTACATGAGGTCTTTCCTTGTCCGCTCTTTCTCTTCACAGGCTTCACAAACTAAGACCTCAACTCTGAATGATAGTCCCTCAGGACAAAGTCCCAGCTTGTTCAGTCCTTCAACTGCTAGGATCAATGGCAGCAATGATTACTATAGTTCCCCTAGCAAGACCCATATGAGATTACTACACTGGCTCCTAGCGTCACAGTGGTCCCTATTAACACATCCTGTGTCCCAAACAATCCGCATAATGAACCTCTGCAAGCAGGATCTAAATTGGTGGATGAAGCCAGAAATGAAATTATGGAGTCGTCCCTTCTCAGCCCAAGGCCATAGTGACCACGGACGCATCCCTGATGGGGTGGGGGTGGCATTTTCAGGGAAAGACAGTCCAAGGCACTTGGTCACCCTTAGAGGCCAATTTGCATATCAATATCCTTGAACTGAGGGCAGTGCTTCTGGTGTTGCAAGCATTCCAATCTGCCCTCCCATCGGGAACAATTGCTATCCATTCAGACAACATGTCAGTCGTCTGGTATATCAACAAATAGGGGAACCAGATCCTAACCGTTGTGTCGGGAAGCCATGAGAGTATGGCAATGGGCGATAGCCTCCAACCACCTTCTGGTAGCAATGCACATTCCCGGGAACTCCAACGTGATTGCGGACAAACTGAGCAGATGCATTCTCCTGCCTCACGAGTGGTCTCTCAATCCCAAAGTAGTGACAGAGATGTCCCGTTGCTGGGGTCAGCCATGCTGTAATCTATTCACGTCTCCCACCAACCACAAATGCAGCAGCTACTTTGCCCTAATCACCCCTTAAAGGGAGTCCCTGGGGGACAATCTCTTGTACATGATTGACCCCCAGGACTGCTTTATGCCTTCCCTCCTTTTTTCTCTGCTACCACAATTTCTTAAGAAAGCACTTCAGTTGAGAAGCAAAGTAATCCTCATTGTACCCTATTGGCCCCCAACAAGTCTGGTTTCCTATCCTTTGGCCTCATCTGATTCACTGCCCCTGGACTCTGGATCCAACTCCACGATTACTGTCACACCCAGAGGGGTTGATCCATCCAAACCTATCGAGCCTCAAGCTGACAGCTTGGCATCTCCACTTCCGGTAATTGTCAGGCAACATAACCTGTCTTCCCCTGTATGAAAAATACTTCTGGCTTCCCATAAACCAACCACCAAAAAAATGTATTATAGTAAATGGAGCAGATTTTTGTTTTGGTCTAAAGAAAAAGGACTGGAGCCCTTTCTAGCTGCCATTAATTCAGTGTTGGAGTATTTGTCAACCTTACTCCATTCAGGAGCTTCAGCTTATATGATCCGAGTCCATGTAGCAGCTATCTCAAACTTCCATAATGGTTTCCAAGATTCCTCTTTAATATCCCACCGTCTGTGTAAAACTTCCTTGAAAGGAGTCATACATATAAAACCACCCTTCAAACAACCCATTGAACCTTGGAATTTGTTGCTGGTCCTACAAACTTTCACTCGGCATCCCTTTGAGCCTGCTGCCACTTGCAATAAAAAATTCTTATCCTGGAAGACTTTATTCTTGGTAGCCATTACTTAGGTGAGAAGAATATCAGAATTACAGATCTTATGTGTAAAATGTTCTTACATAGTTTTCCACAAAGAGAGAGAGCATCTGTTTGGACTAACCCCTCCTTTCTACCCAAGATTGTCTCGGAGTTAAATATTAATCAATCCATTGACCTGCCAGTTTTCTTCCCAAACTTTTCTAATAAAGGCGAATACTGTTTACATTTATTGGATGTACATAGACAATTATGTTTCTACTTAAACATGACTAAATCTTTCCGAAAATCTGACCAATTGTTCCTGTCTTTTTCAGGACCCAAGTTGGGAAAATCAGTTTCCAAAGTCACTTTGGCGAAATGGCTGAGAGACTGCATCTCTTTTGTCTATCAACAAAATGAAATGCATTTAACAACTAAAATCAAGGCGCATTCAACCAGCTCAGTTGCTATTTCAGTGGCTTTTCATTCCAGAGCTTCTATGGATGACATTTCTGTAGCAGCTACTTGGACTACCCCTCATACATTTATCACTCATTACAAACTTGACTTGGTCTCCAGGGGGAGAGCATCCTTTGGCTCAGTGGTTCTCAGGAATATCCTTCCATAGGTCCTCCGGGACACAAAGTAGGTAGGGACTCTGTCCCATCCGTCATGAATGAATGAAAATCAACAACATTAGATGAAGAAGTTATGTTCTTTCCGTAACGTTCCATCTGTGTTGTTGATCTTCATTCATTCATGACATCCCACCCTCCTACCCCCTCCAAAAGACTCCTGGAGGTTCAGATTTGGTCCTGGTTACTTAAGGCATTTGCTCAGACAAAGCCTCTGCTTTCTTGACTTTACGGGCAAACTCAATCTGAGGAAATGAGGAGAGGGGCACGGCACGAGCTTGTTATATCGGCCGAGTTGGTTCTGAGGACAGATGACCCATCCATCATGAATGAATGAAGATCAACAACACAGATGGAATGTTATGGTAAGAACATAACTTCTTTTTTTACAATCTTCAAAAATAATATAAACAATTCTGTAGAATAAATAATTATACCAAATGAGGCATAATATACAACATTGGTGA
Source organism: Protopterus annectens (assembly GCF_019279795.1). Taxonomy (NCBI): domain Eukaryota; kingdom Metazoa; phylum Chordata; order Ceratodontiformes; family Protopteridae; genus Protopterus; species Protopterus annectens. Next base: position 80,292,569 of record NC_056751.1, on the reverse strand, counting down.
AGAACAGATACAACTTATATGGCAATGATTTAATATTTAGAGAAATTTTAGCCAGTTTATAAAGAAATGAAAACTAAGTTAGTATAATACAAACCGGAATTGCAATATGAACGGAGAGAAAAGCAGGCTTATAGTATATTTAAAGAAAAATTGATAGAAGTAAGAGAGAAAGGAGGTCTAAGGTATGAATGGGTGCTTATTCACATTTAGGGATATAGTTTATTCTGGTGTTGAACAAGATCAGAGCCAGATTATAGGTAGGACGTCTTTCAGAGTAGTTTTGAAGGATGGGATGGAGGGTATTGACCTGATGGATACAGGTAAGGAGTTTCAGGCCTTAGCAACATGGTACAAGTATAGACAATGTTCAGCAGATCTGATAAGTTTGTAGGCAGACAGGAGTTTTTGGTCATTGGATTCTAATGACTGACTAAAAACATTGCTGTGTGGAATGATATTTAGTGCTGGACAAGCAGATAGATGTTGAATAATTTTATAGGTGGTGAGAAGCTTTGTATATGTGAGTTGATGGGAATGTTCTAATCAATTTAGGCTTTTTAGTGCCTTTTAGTGGAACACAGTGGTGGGTTCTGAAAGGGGTATTTGTTGTAAATTTAACAACTTTGTTATAGCATTGTTCATGTTTTTTTGATTTTTCTGATGCATGGAGGTTAGTAAGGATAAAACTGCCATAAAGTAGTGTGGGGAGGAGATAAGTAGTGGCAAATCTAGTTTTAGTTGCGTTGATGAGAAAGTTTCTGATGATGTTTTTAAGGAATTTTGTGTATGCAGGTCGAATTTAAGATAATCATCAACTATCAACCCTAATAATTTGCTATAAGAAGTGACTTCAGTAGTTGTATTATCAAGATAAAAGACTTTAAATGTTTTTTTCATGAAAAAGGGATTTGGGGAAAAAAGTAGTAATTTGTTTATTGGGGAGTTTTGCATGAGTTATGAGTTACAAAGCCATGCTTTAGTGGCAGTTAAAGCTTCCTAAATAATTTTTGGAGGTGTCCCATGTTGTCAAATGTGTAAATGAATGTGGAGTTATCTGCATGCTGTATTAGGGAGGCCTGTTGTGTGGATATGTGGTGGATGCCGGTGAGAATGTTAAAGAGGAGGGGACCAAGGATAGAACCTTGTGGTACACCGGTGGTGGCTGGGAGGTATGGAGTACCATTTTACTGACTGATACTACTGGATAGATTGCCTTTGAACTATAGAAGGGTGGGATGAGAGAGACCTTAATGAGAACATTTCAAGTAGAAGATTGCTGTGACAAACTGCATCAAAGGCTTTAGACAAGTCTAGAAATAATGAGGAGACTAGTTTGCCGTAATCTCTAGCTTTATTCTATATAGCTTAGAAGTGCAGTGTTAGTATTATGGGAAGGGCGGAAACCATGTTGTGCAAGGGATAGGAGTTATTCCTGTAGGAGACAGTGTAGCAATTGTTTTTGAATACATTTTGCAAGTATTTTAGAGAGGGGGAATACGATTTCTATAGGTTTAAAGTTAGTAATGTCTAAAAAACACAGCGGTACCAGGCAAAGGTGCAAAGACAAAACTGAGAAGCAAAAAACACCAAATGATGCACTAGAAGGACTCCAATAAGTAGTTTTTAGCATAGTCAAAGTTTAATATTCACTATTCGTCTAACAGACTTCATAAAAACTCAGTCAGTTAAACATTTAAATAATACAAACAATTAACACTAGCCAGTCAGCATATCACTCTCATTAAAACTGATTACATCATACTTACATGTGATTAAAAGCCATAGAACAAGATAAAATACAAGCAGATAAACTCTTTCAGTATTCAAAACTTTGTTGATTAAAAAGCAATAAACTAGTGCTGTAGGAAGCAACCAAAACTAATATTTATTAAAAGTCACTTTCCTATTGTTTAAAAAGCACTTAATGTTACAGCATCATTAAGACCTGGGGAAATATAGGAGGCCAGCCTGTGCCACTCAGCCTCCCTCTGGGCCACAAGATTTCTAAAGTTGCTTCCCCTTGTGTCCTGCCTAACCACCTCCAAAACAGAAAAAGTAAATTTTTTTCCAGTTAACACAAGCAATTGAATGCTTAAACAGAGCATTGTTAGAATTTTTTTTTGTTGTAATGGCATACTCATGCTCCAAAATTCTTTTTCTTAAACTACTAGTGGACATGCCAACATAAAAGGCAGGACATGCAGAACATAAGGCAATATAAACAATACCTACAGTTCTACAATTCACCTGGCCAGGGACCATGAAAGTTCTATCCACATGGCCTAAGGAAATGATGGGTCCTTCAAAAATAAATCTACAAGCCCTACAACCAGAGCATTTAAACATACCCCCACCACACCCAACAGTACCCATGGCACCACAATGACTTCTGTTAAGACAACAAAAGTTGTTTTATACTTCTATTCTTTTTGTACACAAAAGATGGACTGTCTCCCAAAACTCTGGCTACATCAGGATTACCTGCAATAACCTTCCAGTTATCACAGATAATTCTACGTATAGCGTGACTATCTACACTCATCTCTAAAGCATACCTGGGACCATCTCTAGTCTTGTTGTTAATATTGTCTGAATATCCCACTCCAACCTCTTTCTTGTAAAAGCCATGTGTTAAAATAGGAGGCAAGTCCTTATACCTTCTACTGATGATTTCATCTGCTGCATTACAAAGTATCTCTGAAGGCTACCCCGTCAGTAAAAAAAGACTCTTAATAAACCCTAATTCTGAGAAGACAGCAGAATCATCAACCGTCATATGAGATGCTCTTATAAACTGTCTTCTAGGGACATTACTTTTAATAAAGTTTGGATGCCCGCTTTTAAAATGAACATTACTGTTACAAAATGTAACCTTCCAATGTATGGTGCTAAGAAACATTTTACTAATAGTGTCCCTAATGATGTTAACATCTAAAAAAAGACACCTTGGTACCTACTTCACCTACAACAAACTTTAAAAAAAAGTACACTTCAGCTGTTTTAGTTAGTAATGTCTGTTGCATTTCCTCTTTTGTGCAGAGGGATAATGTGTGACTTTTGCCAGAGAGAGGGAAGTGGGATTCCTGGATTGACCTATTTATAAGGATTGAGACAGGATAAGCAATGCTTTTGGCAGCTATTTTAAGTTACTCACTTGGGAGGTCATCAGCTAAAGCAGAGCATGGTTTAAGTGTGTTTAAGGGTAGTTTTATACAGGATGTGAGCACGGGTTTGAATGTGAAAGTGGATGTGGTGATACATGGCTGTTGGGCAGGATTTTGTGCAAATCCTTTATATAAATAGTTGACCCCATCTGTATTATATTTTTGTCTTTGTTTATCTGCTTCTTGGTATTTGTTTATTGGACTGTATCACTTTTGAGTGAACCACACTCCAGTGAGCCCAGTCAATGTAACTGCTTCACACTGGCACATTTCTTAATTTACCTCCAAACCTCACAACCTCTTGGTTTAAGACATCTGGACAAAGTCTGACAAAATGGGGGGACAAAGGCCCATAGATAGGGACAGATTTTAAATATTGCTCTTATAATCTTAAAAAGTTGCTACAGTGACAGGGTTTGTGTTAATAATCATTTTCTGAAGGATTTGAAGTCTGAAACTGAAATTTATGTCATTATTTAGTGACTTCAGTCCTCAGATAATCCCAGTGATTTGCCAGAAAACCATAGTTTTATGAGGAATAGACCAAAAGTATCATGCAAAAATCTGGACATTCTGTGAAAATCTGGCCAGTTGAGAGGTATTCTTACCTTGTGTTTTTTCATAATTATTGTTATATTAGTTTAGGGATTCAGGGGATGAAGTCAACTGCTTGGTAGGTATTGAGGGATTGCCCTAATGTAAAAAAAAGTTGAGTAATTTTTTATTTTTATTTCTGAGAGTCATTACTGCAAGCCTGTGAATAGTGAGACTGAATGAGCTAAAATGCAGATTTGCATTTATTACCTCAGATATTTATGTGTCTTATAGGTTCATAGGTTGGTACTAGGCTATCGTCCCTAGGGCCTATACAAGCCTAGCCATAACAATTCCCTGGCTATTTCTTCCCTCACTATTTACTTCTCTGGACCCCTGTCTAGCAGGGCGACTGATGTGATCCCTGGGGTGAATTTCCTTTCTCCCATCCAATCATCAAGGTTTCTTTTGAAGAGGGCCAAAAGGCACTCTGCTTGACATGTATGGGCAGTCTATTCCAGAGTCTGGGGAGTCTCTGGGTCAGAAACCTATCCCTCCAGCATGTTTTGTTTATTGTGATTACAAGATTTAGATCCCTGGAGAGTGTGGCTCTGAAGGATTGGGATTTCTTTAAGTGCAGCATGTCCAACAGCTCTGGGTTTGACATGGCCTTGTGTGTTAAGCAGAGGTTGCCTCGGAGTAGACAATATGCATAAGTCTTGGAGTATTCCCTTTCTCTGAGATATGGTGATCACAGAGTTAGCATGTATAAGCAGTGCGGATGTCAGGGTATAGCTTTCCATACTAGGGTACAGTAGGGCTTACCCCCTGCAAAAAAACAAAAAAACCCCGTTAAAGGCGGATAATGACTTTTGACATTTGTTGCTCCACATTTTCATAGTTTTTTTTTCAGAATTCCAGGACTCACAATTATGGGTCTTGGCATTTTACTAGAGAGTTAGAAAGCCGATAGTTCAAGTCCATTCATTTGCTTGGACTCAGGGAATCACTCTTTGCAGAAAAATGATTTGTTGAAGCATGCCATAATAGTCCTATGGCCCAGGTGTTGGCTTAAACTTATGCAAAGGAACTGCCACATGCCTAACTATCAAATTAATACATTTAGGAAATGCGGTGGGACAATCCTAAAATTCATGAAATCCCTGTAAAGCACTGTATCTAAATAAGTTTAAATATACACATTTATTTCTGTATTTGCTTTTGTCCCGTCTTCTGTAACCATAAATCCCCCATCTGTTGTCCTCCAAGTACAGGAGAGGTGCCAGCCAGTGGTCATGCCTGTTATTCTGTAGTGAATAAGATTTCTTAGTATACTTTTACTCACGACCACAATTTGTCGTCAGTTATTCTGAAGCACCCACAACAATGTGACCAGAGCCTCCATGGCAGAAATCTGGCTATAAAATATTTCTAAAAGATTGCAGTGCATTCTGGATTACTCTAAAGATGCAGATATCTGTGTTATTAGTGCCATGTTTTGTTATTGTATTGTTAGTTGAGTAAGTCCAGTGGGCTCAAGTGTGTATTCTTGTCACCCAAGGGTACTGTTTGGCCACTTCACTTGATCAGAGCCACAAGTTGTACAAATGAAGACACAAACTCAAGTTCATCAGCAGACAACATCTACAACATTTTTTGTTACATTGCCATACAAATGTGTTACCCTGTACAACAGGAATGTGTGTACGACAGCCAACCTCGTGACAACTAGTCTCTAGCAAACAAATATCAAATCAAACAGCTGGGCTGTGACATTATAGCAGCATCACAATGCATCTGAAAAGCAAACAAAACCACAGACTTATACAATAGAAATAGAGTTTTGAAAGTTAAAGTGCAAACTGAACGTCCAGTTACCAGTATGAGCAAGAAGGTTTTATTGAAAACCAGACCAGCACATATGAATTCACATTGGTCATGTTTGGCCATGAGTTTGCTGATATGGTCTTGTTCTCTAGACATTTTTGGAAAACTGAAAAATTGCTGAAAACAAGAGCATACAGCTAGGAAAACATACATGATCAGTAAATGAATTTAAGACATTAATGCAACAGGAATCCAGATTCAGCAGACCAAATATTATCAGGTTATTGAAATCTGTGCTGGATAGGCACTTCACATTACACTTCTGAGACTTACTGTTTGTATAGCATGGCGATCGATATCTTGAGGGTACATTTTTCTTTTATCGTCTGCATGTTTGTGTGCCGTATTGTAACTACTGTCTCTGCTGCACTTGATGGCTGACAATGTTTTTACACTTTTGGTATAATGAAGTGGTGCCATTACTTACCTGCAGTATATGTGCCACTTACCATTTTTACAATACTGAGAGGTAGGTACCTTTAAAGAAGAAAAAAACTTTAACTGCCTCCTGTAAGGTAATAATGACTAAATGAATAATGCATCACCATCAACTGTCATAAGATAATATACATAATCGTAAATACTCTGGTAAACTGAACTACTAATTCTTTCTGCCAAGTTACCATCAATAGGTGTGACTGATTTCTATGTCCAATGCTTTATCCTAGCTAGATACTTGTGATAACATATACTAGCTGTCTCATACAGTGCAGTGGACATAACAGTGTAGCCAGTGGCTGGTGGTTTTTGAAGTGTGGTAGGAACAAGATGCCATTTATCTGTACTGCTTTTTCTAGATAATTTCACCTGCAACTACTTAGTGCTTCACTTGCAAAACAGCATGCCAATGTGTTTTTAGGTGCCACTATTACCATGTAGTGTTTTAAATACATATGTTAACTAAGTGATATTGTGGTCTATTGCAGTAACACTAAAGGCATATTCATGCTATGATCCAGAATGCATAGAAACATCACAGATTTCACACACACCTTTAGTCATCCTAAGGGAAATTGTAGAAGACAGGAACATGCTATCATTAATTAATTAGTGCAGTCTATAAAATGATTGCCATGGACAGTACTACTTTGTATGTTAGCCATGCTGCCTGCTGAGAAAAGAACATATTATTTGCCCACAATCATCAGCATCATGTAGTCAGCTGTACAGTGTTTCATTTAGCTGGTTTTGGTCAGTGATGGTGTCCACTTTTCTATAGCACTGAAGGATGAAATTAAGTCTGCAAACCTTTTCCACTTAGAAATAAGAATTGCTCGGGGAAGACTAAAGTTGCTGTTGAGCCTGACTGTGCAGAAATTTGAATGTGCTTATGCTCTTATGTTGACTTTGGGTTTCATCTCTGTTCACCACTCTGCTTTGTCCTTGCATGGTTCCAATCTCTGCTCAGTAGTAGTGCCAGTGAGAGAGGAATTCATCTCAGTCAAAGCAAAGTTAAGGAACAAACAACCAGTAGAAGAGCACAGCTGGAAGCTCTCAATTTCTTGCATAGCTGGTATCATAGATAAACTGTCATAGATTGTAACAGTAAAAAAGCAAGAAGAGACTTGAGATAAATCATATGCTGCCCTTGCTCTAATATAGCTTGATTGTGTTGCGTCTGTTGTTGTTGTTTAACTTGGAGCAGTCAGATTGCCTGCATATGATATTCTGTTTCTGAGCCTGCTTCCTGCAAGTGCAGTGTTGCTAAGCACACACTGAGCCAGGATTCCACAGGTCTGAGTTTAAAGACATTTATGCTGTGATTTAAAAGAATAGTGACAGGATACTAAAGTGTGAGACCTGGCAACAGAAAGCATTTTGTTAAGCCCTGTGGTGGATTAGTATACAGTGAAGTAATGGACACACGCAATTCTCTAAGAGTACACTTCAGAAGTGACAGTCCAGAGTGTATTAGTTTGCTGTGAAATCTGTGATTGTACAGTAAATGTATACAGCAGGCCACCTCTGCTTGATAGTGCTGTATGTGCAGTACTGTTTGATTCTGTTGCTACTGCCTCCGTATGACCCAGGTAAGAAAATGTTGTCACTGATGCATTGCGTAATGGCACAAGTGCCATGATTTTGGAATCTGAGCTGTGATTTTTGATGGTCCCCTGCTATGATTTTGAAAGCTGAGACGTTGAGAGGTATGATATTCAGAAACATTTGCATACAATATGACTTGATTCTGCTTAGATGTATTGCAAGACTAGCATAATGCTGGCATTCCGGGGAAAGGGCTGCATTGTAAATTAGAGCAGCAATATTTCTGGCACAAGTTACACTACTGAACTGTGGCAAAGTGAACATGCTATGGGTGGTCATGTAACCAACATGACAAGCACAGCAAGGTGGGACACTTGAGGCTGTGAGTGTAAACATGAGCAATGACGCCTCTGACAGTTGCAAGGTAGGCATTGTAATTAGACCACAGAGAGCTAACACAGGAAAGTGCCAACACAGTTAATCATGCAAATGGGGAAAGGAGAAGATGGCAATGGCAGGGAAAGGGAAGAGCAACAAGAGAACTATATACAAGGAAGATAGGTGGAGGGGCAGGCACCCATTCTCATTTTATTAAAAAGAGCTATAGATAGGGAGGTAACAAGGAGATTATGGGGTAAGGAAAGTGGGAGTAGGGAAGGCAGCAGGAACAGATAGGCAAACATAAAATGTAGACAGAGGCAGAAAAGTGTGGTATGGACACAAAAGGTGGAGACATACAGAAGGACGATAACTGGTGATGGAGATGACGGGACATCAGACGAGGTATGGGAAGGAAAATGCCATGCCTCAGTGGGAGATAAGGCAGCATGCAGAGGGTTTGTTTGACTGATGCAGAGGAAACGTCATGGAACACTGTGACCCTGGATGTCTAATAGTCATAGCCTGACCATCATGCTACTCTGTCAGTTGCACTAGGAGGTGCTCCATGGTTCCAATCCAGAAGATCAGTTACTGATGCACAGTAGAGATGACCAGCTACTTCAAGTGATACTGAGTAACAAAGGGATGCTCCTTTGGGGGACGGTCAGAAGACCCCCACACTTTGAAAGGTGGCCACAGAGGCCACCAGCAAGCCTTACTGGTCATCTTCAGGAGGGTGTCCTTTGTCCCAGTTCTGAGAGATAGACTTGATGATCACTGGTAACCCAACATCAAGTGCATTAGCTAGAGCAGACCCAGATGGCTTCTTTTATTACGTATCCTGCACTACAACTGAACTTATAGAAGGAGCAGAGAGAAACCGAAAGAGACTAAATAGAACATGTTAGCATGCATGTTTATTGCAAATGCAATTTTAATTGCACAAAACAGGCATGGACAGTCTTTCAAATCACCTCAAACATGCCTCTCTGTTGTAAGCTATCTCTTCATAATAAGGATGGATAATGCTGCACAAATCTTTGTGCCCACTGGGATAGGCAGTTCACATACACCTTTTATTCAGTGTATGATGTCTTTGTTCATACAGTAGTGGTTGACAGTACTCAGGTTGTGGAGGTATTTCAGCTGCTGATGGATCTTTCTTTGACATAGAGGGTGGTGATGTGGAGAGCCATGTACACTAGCTCCAGCTGCTACAAATTCTTTGTTGAATGATACTTTTTTACATTGTAAAATCCTGGTGATTAGAATAGCTGACCATTGTGGCGCATCACATTAATTTTATACATCTCCAAATGGTGTTGCCGTGTCTGATTTCAACATCTACATACACAATGGCTATCATTAGCATGTTGATTTATTTGCATGTCATTATGCTGTTATTACCATAGGTTGCATACTGCCCTATTTCTGTAGTAGTGCAGTTACACTACTTGGGTCTCTGAATCAATGCTTTCCTGCACATCACTGCTCGCAGTGCTGTTTCATGCAATTTACTGCACTCTTTTTTTCCAAATACCCCATATGTTTTATGTTAGAGAATTAGGGTATAGGTATTGAAAAAGTTAGCATTCATTTTGTCTTGGACTTTGTTTGAAAGCACATAAACTCCAGATGACTATTACTCTGTATTCAGGTATGTGCAGCTGCCATAGGAATTTCCTGGTTATGTGACACACTTTTTATTTGGTTTTCTTTGCAGAATTCCTTTAGTATAATAAGAAGGTAAGGGAAAACGTGGCATTTTTCAAGAAGTATAAACATAAAATGTGAGTGTTTATAAGGAATTTTTTTATAATGTAAATACATTGAAATTGAAAGCTAGTGTGCTTCTATCTGACAGATCATATTTCTGTGAGTGTCATAAAGAGGAAGGAGACATATATGTGCTGAAATTTGGAACTGAGAGCTATGAGGTGTATGGTCTGGATAGAATAATGAAGAGACAGAGAGATGGTGAGGAAATATAAGAGTATTTGTGTTGTGCTAGCAATTCCCTCCCCAAGTAGCTAGAGGGAGTTGAGATGAGGATAAATACAAAGGCAGGATGTAACTAAGCATTAACTGTGTAAACATGGATGTAGTCAGGTGTAAATTGTTTAAACAACGGTGCACAAATCAATTTATTTCTACTGGGTACCAGTTGCTCGGTGTCCAGACGCATGGACTCCTGAATGTTTATATCATGCTGTGAAGAAGCACGAAGGCTGGTATCCCATTAATGGGTGTATTTTATGTTGCAGAGGTTCATAGGTTCAAATGTAGGTAATAGGCAATCAGTCCTCAGACCATTTTAAGCTTGGTCAGAACAGCTAACATTAACTTACCCCTTGTTTCAAGGAGTGTGACAGAAGAATGGACCAGGAAGAATTGGTGAGTGCCCATCCAGTTCTCTATGATATTTTTGAATGTAGCTAGTGTACTGCTTAATATGCAAAAGCGGTTAATTCCATAGGTGGGGAATTTGGTGAGATAAGAACATGTCTTTCATATATATATATATACCACAAAGCTATTCTTGTCGACAGCTGCCAAGGTAAGTTTACTGAAATAGTATGTACCTGTAATTTGTTTTCTGTTACTAATGTTTATCTTCAAAAGTTTCTCTGTTGTAGTGTTAGATCCTCAGTTGCATGCTCTACATATAGCTTTTCAAACAGAACTGTATCCACAGTTGCCTTATAGGCAAGAGAGAGGTCACCTCTCAGAAGTCTATAAGCAAATGAATACAGTGAAAGCTGCTGTTTTCTTATAAAGAATTTCATGTTTTACATACCCAGGATTTTTTTTTCAAGTCATCAAGAATCATTTTACTTTTTCATATTGTCTAAAGTCACCTGCATGGATATTAGAGAGCACATCATTATATTCAATGACAAATGTATCGGCACATTCCAAAAGTGTTGGCTGCCCTGTTAGTTCTTCATCTAATACTGCTGACAGCAGACATGATGTGCTAGTGATGAATTTGTACTGATCAAGGTGAAGAAAAAATAAAACATCTGTGTCTTTCTGAATTAGTTCCCTTGTTGTATTCTCCATTATGTTGCAAAAAATGCACAGCTGGTTAATATTTATTTATTTTATTTAGTTACTCTTTGTTGACGAGGTTAGTCTTCCTAGGCCAGAGTCCTTTTTTCAGGGGAGACCTGAGGTGGTATTTACTGACTATGGAAAATTTGGCCAGGACACCAGAGAACTTCCTGAATCTTTTTTGATATTGCTGTGGGATCTTTTACATCCACTTTCTCTGCTACCAAGCCAAGCAGATGGGAGTGAAGCATTCTCTTATGCCGCACTCCAATGTTATTAATGGGAAATTATTCCAAGTACTTGGTGTGAGAAAAGAAGCCACAGCTTTCTGATTTTCCAGCACCAGACGGAAATATGTCACGTCTAAAATGGTTATCATTTGCAGTGTCACACGTAACCACATCCTGCAAACATATCAGGACGAGAATTGCCTGGTGTCAGAGTTCTGCTATGTATTCTGTTAACAAGAACTTTAGGATTAGGGCAGCTATTGCCTGGTATCAGAATTCTGCTATGTATTTTTCTGTTGATAAGAACTTGCTCAGTATTAGGACAACTATTGCCTGGCTTTAGAGTTCTGATATGTATCCTGCTGGCAAAAAAATGTAGTATTATTAACAAGGGTTAGGTGATGTTGTCTGGTACACATTCCATTAACAAAAACATGTTTTGCATTATTGATAAGGGTTAGGTGAGGTTGTCTGGTATGTATGCTGTTAATAAGAACTTGTTTAGTTTTATTGAGAAGGGTTAGTTAAGGTGCCTAGTATGCATCCCATTAACAAGAATTTGAATTATTACTAAGTGTTAGGTGAAGGAGTGGTATGCATCCCATTAACAAGAATTTGTCTAATATTATTGATTAGTGTTAAGTAAATTTGACTTAATTTCATTTGGCACTACCTGGAATTCTGTCATGGACCATGATGTTCATATTTTTAATTTTGTTGGTTGCTGTTATCGTCAAAGCTTCTGTAATACAAGGCACTAGTTTACATTTTGCTAGTTTGAATTTGGGACAGAATTTATAAGCTAATATTTTACGTATGCTTTTGTGGCTGGCAGTGTACTGATTACCACTAGCATATTATACTATTGATTCTAACCTCTGAGTTTTCTGACACAATTAAAGAAAACCTTGTTATTGCCATTCTATCAACCTAGACAAATTCTGTATTAAAAGTTAGAAAATTTTGTTATGCCTTGGAAACATTTCTTATGTGTGATTTAACAGTAACTCCTTTTGAAGGTTAGGACTATTTTTATATGCCAAGTCATACCTCTTTTTCAGTTATATATAAAAATAGTGAAATTCATGTTTTGAACATAACTATGCCATGTCACAAAAAAAGCCAATCAATCACAAATTCTACAAAGCAAAAGCAGTATACCCCCCCCCTCAAAAAAAAAAACATTTATTTACATATAAGAATGACAGAGTGCCATGCTTTGGATCATGACCATGCCATAAACACTTAAGAAAAGTCAGTCAGTCAAAAATTCTCCAAAGTAAAAATGATCCAAACTCCCTGAAACATTTTTTTGCAAAGAGTACAATGTCTGCACACAACGTGTAGATGGCTGCACCTCCTTACTTAATATAATCAAATCCAGGGTTGCTACAGCTTAAAGGGGCTTATCCCCTTGTAAGTCTCTAAGTTTATTTTTCCAAGATGCATAGTGATCTAAGTGATCTAATCTCTCAACAAACTGTAGTCAGTGAATTTCAGCAGACTTAACATTAAAATAACTATGCAATAAAAGTTGCCCTGAACATTAGCACGGAGAAGTGCTCCCCCTTTTCCAGTACATAATTTGCTGAGATGTTAATATCACTTAAGGTTTTATGTTTAAATATTGTCTGTGTATTTCTATTACTTTACCATGTAGTTTTGAATGAAGTACTTAATGATATTGCTGATGTTATTGTTGTATCTTGCAATTTTAATTTGGGAATTAGAGAGTATCCTAAAATGCTGTTCCTAGGATCATGATAGTAAGCAGAGTAATACCCAATGGCAAAATCAGTGAAGGCCATTTTAGGTGTTCGTCGTATTTACCACTGCTGCAGTAGCCTTAGCCTTAGATATATGAATTATATCCTGCCATGGATATAACAACCTGACCGCTTGCACAGCTTTGGGCTTTGGGGCACCTTCCACACAATAAACTATCAGGCAGCTCGAGCTGAGTTGACTAATAGACAAGCTTGGGCACCAAGCTCTTCATAACTTTACTGCTGATGAAGGACACACTTCTCTAAGGCTTTCAAGGAGCAGTGGTCAGCTTGGTGTTGTTACTTTGCTAAGTAGATAAGTTCTCTTTGGGGGAAAAAAAACTTCCATTTTTGTGTTTTATCACTTTCTTCTCCCTTAAAGTTATTTTAAGGTTAAATGTTTTAAATGAGAGCGCTCATTTTCCTGTCATTTTAAAAGCTGTGCAAAGTAACTGAAAACTATTTTCCCTGTGAAGAAATTGTGTTGGAAAACTGTTTAAAAAGTGGTTTTTACTATATTTTTCTGTGAAAAAGTGACTTTTAAAGACTTTTAGTTTTCCAGCATTTGCTGCTTGTCTTCCCTGGGGAAGTGGCATCATTTTCAGCTTGACCATGAAGGAAGCTACCAGTCCCATGGTTGATCCTTCTTCCAGCCTCAAAAAGAAAAAAAGTTAAGCAAATAGCCTTTGCCACCATAACAGGCTTGCAATTTGCTTCAGTCACATGTGGGTGACTGCTCTACGTCAGACTGTTTATATCTTCTTCTGGTGTAGCAACTACAGCCACTATGGAAAGGGGTTAGCCATGTCCTCTTCAGCTGTTGGGCTCCTCTTAGCGGGTAAGGTAGAGCCACTCTTGTCAGTCCTGGAAGAGGGAACAGGAAAGGCTTTCCTGTTGTTGTAGAATGCTGTACCCATCCATGGGGAGGTAGTGGGTGTCATTAGTAAAATATTTGACCCTATTTTTCCTGTCAAAAAGAACAGGTGTCTACTCCTCCTCAACAAATTCCTTAGGAGCAGTTGACTGGCTCTTTCAGGGTTTAATTCAAGTTATTGGTCCTGCTTGTAAAGTAGTTTCTGGTAAAATAAAGAGAGATACTTCTTTCCTGAAGAGATTCAAGATTCTGAATCTGAACAGGAAGATGAAGTGACAGACACAAGGTTTTCTTCTCAGATTTCTGATTCAGACTCTGAGGAGAGCTCAATTTCTGATTCTTCCTGTGGAGTTTTCTTTTTCTCTAAGACTGTTGCTAGAATGTCCCAGTGTTTTCAATGGGAGAACACTGAGATTCCTCACTGGCTCAGAATATACTATGAATTGTTGCAGAAGGAATTTCTAGAACCTACACCCAATCTTTCTGTTCTGTCTGCTTTGGACGATGTGTGTGATACTGCCTGCAATGAATGTTCCTAACAGTCAGCCAGTTGCCCCTAAAAACACAGATAGGATGCATAAAGTTCCTCAGTCTTTTATGTTTTATACACCATTCGTACCAGAAATCCTTCTCTCCTGCCAAGGATAGTCCTACATCCGGCCAGTATATCAAAGCAGCCATAACTTTAGTTGATCCCATTGCTACTAAATAAACACTTAATTCCAGTCCGACTCTTTCTGATGAGGATGGAAAAAATATTGATAATATAGAAAAAGGTATACTTCAGCTTTGATTTTCAGAATTTTGAATTGTCAGGCTTATATGTTAGTTTGTTCTGACTAATTATGAAACTATGCAGGAAATTTAACCTCCAGTTTCTTCTTGTGTGGAAAAACATGGTGTAAATAATTTAGTTTATTCTACTGCACAGGTCACTTCTCATTGTTTACAGTGTGTGTATGACTCTGTTGTCATTACTTTCAGGGATGTGGCCGCTGGTACTGTTTAAGAGCTTTGCATGGCTGCATTCTTAGTAACTCCAAAATGATGTTAAAAATGAGATTTTAAATTCCCATTTGGATAGAGATTTAGTTTTTGGCCCATCTGCTGCAGAGATGATCAAATAGTGGGATTAAAGTGGGTAAGCTGATAAAGAAAATTACTAAGATTTTCAGCCATCCTTTTCCAAAATTTTCTAAGGAATTCTGTAACTCTTCATCCAGTTTTGGAAAAAAAGCAGAATAAACAGTCTCAACAAAATACAGCTAGACAGACATTTAAGAAGAAATGGCAAGAGTGATGTCCTTCCATATCACTGTTGAAGTATTCACAACCTAAGGGATCTCCTGCCAAGGATAGCCCAACATCCGGCCAGTATACCAAAGCCTTTTAGTACCTATAGGCACCATACATCACACACATGCTCCCTGCACAAGGTGTAGGGCATAAAGGTAACATAAGGACGCTCACACTCAGAACTTCTTTGCCTCTAATCCAAATGCTGTCCTTGAATGTCAGTTTAAATGCCCTTCTGCTGTGCTGGCTACCAAACCAGGTTTCAGGTAAGTGCCCCATTGGGGTTTCTCCTTATCTTTCCTTTTAATTTAGTGCTGATTGGATTCATGCCATCCAGAAAGGGAAAATTCAATGTGGGAGGCAGATTCCTCAGAAAGACCGTCATGACCAGTGTCTCTTCTGATTGGGTGCCTCCCATGACTATACACAGTGTTATATCTAGCAAGCTTTTTCCCCAAGACTCCGCGTAGTCATCTCAATTCCTTATCTATTTACCTCAAAAACCAATGTCTTAAGGTGTTAGCTGAAGGTGCTATGGTAGAGTTTTGCTGCCCCAAGGGTCAGCAGTTAGCCAAGAAAAAGCCAAAAAGCGTAGGTCTGATATGGCTGCTGTCCAGCCTCCTGCAGATCTCTCTCTTGAAGTTAGTGAAAGCCCAGAGGATTTTCCAGTGGCTGCTTCGAATTACTCTGCCACAACCCCATTGAAGGCAGGCATGGATCAGACTTCTCACACATTTTCTGGAGCAGATGGTTTGTAAAGTATCAGAAGTTGAGGGGGAACCTCGTCTGATTATGTCTGAAAGACTGAGTGGAATTTCACAGATCTTAGTGAGCAGGAGAGCTGTGCTACACTTATTGAGTGTCACGAGGGATCTGACCATCCAAGGGTGTTTCGTACAGATGTCCCGCAGCAAATGAAAAAAAAGCATTTTTCCCCTGTAGTCAAGGATCCCCAGCACGAATGGCAGGATTTTACTGGGGGGTTGTTTAACGCTTTAATGGCTCTAAAGCCCCCCTCAAGAGGTATCTATGCCTGCCCCCTCCCTGGTCTTCCACTCCTCTTAAAAGACCCGAGAAATTGGACTCTTCAGATGAGTATCATGATTCCTAGGAAGAGTCCATGTCTTACTCTTTTCAAACTCCCCCCCCCCTTAGAATATAGTTCAGAGGAAGGCATGTGTGTTAGTCCAGATTCCCCTTTAGTGGAACTCTCCTTTGGCGACACTTTTACTCATATGATGGAATTCTTTAAGTGAAATTGTTGTCAAGTCTCTTATATCCAATAAAGATATTATGAGCTCCTCCAGATTTTAGTCTCCTAAGCCTTCTGCTGTTCCCACAGTTCTGGCTGTTCTCCTTTCAGCAACTTCTGTGGCACCTGACTCAGCCCCCTGCTCCCAAGAAACCTGATAGATTTTATAAGTTGCATGATGAATGTAAATTTCTTTAATAATGCCCTTCTACTGATCCTTCTGTAGTATCTGTCTCTTCTGACAAGCTCTCCAAGTTGTTGCCCTCTACTAAGCTGATTTCTTCAGATAAGGATAGTAGGGCCAAAGACAAGCTGGGCAAAAGGGTTTATACTGCTGCCACCTTAACTTTTTGGGCCATTAACTACCAGACTAATATGACCAGGTATGTTTTGGCCTTCCTTTCACAGGTTTCCCAAGTAGTTTCCAACCTTCCTGATTCTGTGTGTCATGCTGCTGTTGATGCCTATTCCAGGGCTGCTGCCTTTGGTTCTGTTATGAGGCATCACTCTTGGCTTCTTCTTCAGATTTTACTTGATAACATTAAGCCCAAACTATTGGATGCTCCTTTAGATAATAAAAATAGTTTTGGTGCTATCACTGTTAAGCTTTTCAAGTCTCTCCAGGATAAGGTAACACCTTGCAGGAGTTGAAACATATTTTTATTTCTCCTATTCCTAAGTTTCAGAGGAATTACCCCTTCAAATCTTTTGTTTGCAGGCTGTCTTGCCTTCCATCCAAAGGAAAAAATGGTTCTGGGCATGTACCTCCTGCTAACTCTACTCAAACCCCTACTTCCCAGAAATGTACTTTTCAGGATAAGTTGAGTTTCATTTGACAGTTTGCTTCCCCTTTCCCTCTGCCAGGTTCCCTTTTCCCTCAGTCTTTCCCCGTCTCTTACAAATTAGTTAAAGATTACAACTGACTCTTGGGCTCTGTCCATTATCCGCCAGAGATATTTCATGGTTTGGAAATCCCTTCCTCCCTTTTTGGGCATCCCCCAGTCTCCTCAGGAACAATTTCCTCTTTTCTCAGAGGTGCTCTATTCACTTTTGGTCCGGGGCACCATTCAACCTGTGCCTCCTGCCTAGGTAGGGAGGGATTTTGATTTCAGAATCTTTTATGTTCCCTGAAAGGAGAGCACTTGGAGACCAATAGCTCAACACCTTTCTCAAGATTCCTTACTTTTGGCTGTTGTCTCTTCAGACTTTATTTCCCCTTCATCTACCCCAGGCCGTTTTGGTCTCTCTGGAGCTCAAGGATGCCTACTTTCATATCCCCATCCATCCCCTTTTCAGGAAATGTTTGTTTCTGTGTTTTTCTTCCTTGCATTTTCAGTTCTCTGCTTTCTTCTTTGGCCTCTCTACTGCTCCAAGGGTATTCACCAAATCCCTCACTCATGTCATTGCCTTTTGCAGGATATGAGGAGTTCAGATATTTTCCTATCTGAATTATCTGCTCATTCAAAACCTGTTCACCCGATACTCTTCTTCAGTATCTCCAGTTTACTATTTCCCTGTTGCGGAGTCTTGAGTTAACTATGAACTTTCATAAATCAACTCTGACCTCTTCTCAGGATCATCTTTTTCCTTGGTTGCAGGCTCCAGACAATTCTCATGCTGTCATCTCTGGTTACCCTTAAGGCCCTGAATCTTACTGCCTTTTACCATTATCTTCTACCTCCTCTGGCTATGAACTTTTTCAGGATTCTTGGGTTCATGTCTTTCACCATTCATATGCCCCCTCTGGCCAGGCTCCACATAAGAAAACTACAAAGGTACCTCAGGTCAGTGTGGCTCCAACATTGTCTCAAGCTCAAGTTTCAGTGGTGGATTCGTCAACTTTCTCTCAACCAGGGGCTTCCATTCCAGGCTCAAGTCCTGACTCGAGCTCTTCACAGACACCTCAGACAGGATGGGGAGCCTCTGTCAGCTGTCTCAAAGTTCAGGTTCTCTGCCATCTTCATCAAGAGTTAGACCACATCATTATAAAAAAGATGAGGACTCTACTTCTAACTCTTTAAGCTTTTCATTCCCTCTTTCATCTCGGTCTCCTCAAAGTTTTCCCACTCAATACCACAATGATGTGGTATGTGAACAAGCAAGGCAGTATGAAGTCCTTTATTTTTTGCAGACCAGCTTTTCAGGTCTGGGGTCTAACTGTCTAGTATCTTTAGCCAGTTTACATTTCCTCAGAGCACAATCTAGTGGCAGACTGTTTCAGCAGGTCCAGCACACAAGATCACAAATGGATGCTTCACAGAGATGTGTTTCTGGACGTTTCCCATTGGTGGGGTGTTCCTCAGGTAGATCTTTTGTCTTCTCTCTGAACAGACTTTTTCCTCTATTCTGTTTCCTCTATTCTGCTTGGAAAGTGGATGCCCTGTCTTTTCTATGGAAGGGGAGATTTCTGTATGCCATCTCTCCCCTTCTGTTACCACTAGACTTGCATAAGATCGGGCAGGACTCTTCCAGAATCTTGATAATGACTCCCTTCTGGCCCAGACTACATTGGTTCCCCCTTCTTTCTCACTTGGCCAGGGGCAAGCACCACAAGCTAACTCCTCAATGGATCTTCTCACACAGGACAAGGGGTCTCTTATCCATCCAAACTTGTTCTTTCTTCAGCTGACTCTGTGGATGATAGAGTTTTTATCCCTCTTAGGCACCGATTTTCTGAGGATGTGCTTTGGGTCCTGCAGGAGGCTAGGAAGCCCACTACCATGAAATCATATTTGTACAAATGGAAAAGATTTTAGTGTGGTACCTCTTTCATCATCTGGATCCCCTATCTGTTGAGGTTCCTCTGGTTCTCTCTTATTTGTGTGATCTGTTCCATGCTGGGTTGGCATATTCTTCAGTTAAAGCTCACCTGACAGCAATTTATGTTTGCCTGCCCTTGACTCCTCCTCTGGTCTCTAGATTTGAGGTCAAACAATTTCTTAAAGGCATCATTCATATCAGACCTCCCTGGAAGCCAGTTCTGCCTTCCTGGGACCTTAATTTTGTTCTTGAAAAGTTGACTCAGGCTCCTTTTGAGCCTGCTGCTTCAGCTTCCTTACAGCATTGTACTTGGAAGGCTGTTGTTGTTTGGCCCTCACTTCAGCTAAGAGAGTATCTGAGCTTCGGGATCTCATCACTGTTCCTCCCTTTTTAGTTTTTCACAGAGACAGGATGTCTCTTTATACTAATCTTTCCTTTCTGCCCAGGGTGGTCAATGAGTTGTCCCTTAAAAAGTATATTCATCTTTCTTCCTTTTTTCCTTCTTCACAGTCTGCCAGTGAGAAGGTTTTCCACACCTTGGATTTGCATAGAAAGCTCAGATATGTGGATAAAATTAGTTATTCAGAAATCTGAGCATCTTTTTGTTTCCATTCATCCTAGGTCTTTGGGTTTGTCTGTTTCTAAGCAAACCATCTATTCCTGGATTTCTAAGGCTATTTCTTTTTGTTATTCTTTTCTTTGTAATTTGTTTTCTTCTTCAGTAAAAGCTCATTCTACCAGTGATGTTGTTTCCTCTGATGCTTTTTTCGAGGGGCTGGATACCATTTTCATCCTTGAGGCTGCTACTTAGTCCTCTGTTCTTACCTTCACTAAGCATTACAAGTTGGATGTTATGTGCAGGGCTAGAGCTGGCTTTGTGAGGACTATCCTGCATTGGTTTGTGGAGGGCTGTTCCACGCCTTCCTCCTCCCAGGCTTCCACTTGAGCTTTTGTACTCTCCCTTCGGTTATGAATACTGCAACAGCGGTATGGAAGGACATAGTAAAGTTGTGTAAAATCTTACCATAACAGTAGATGTCCTTCCCTTCACTGCCAAAGTATTTGCTCCCTCCTTCCTGCCCCCTTTGTTCTAGTCTATTCTTTCTTGCCCTCCTGGTCGAGGGGATAATGTCCTTTTTCTCCTTCTGAATGCACATTTTTCCTTGTTCCTAGGGACATTCTGTTCCTCCTGGGACTTTTCTAGTTCTGAGTGTGTGTGTCCATACATCAGCTTTATGCCCTATGCCTTGCATAGGGAGTGTATGTGTGATGTACAGCACCTATAGGTACTAAAAGGCTTTGGTATGTTGGCCAGATGTTGCACTATCCTTAACAGGAGATACCTTAGATTATGAATACTGGATCAGTGAAGAGAGGGACATCTACTCTTACAATAAGATTTTACACAACTGTAATTTCCAGAAAGAACCTCCCAAAACCAAGGACAGCCCAACAAGTCGGAATGACTGCTCAAGAGACCTTGTGACCTCTTCCCATTAGGGCCACTCTTTTTCTTGCAGAAAGTCTGAATCTCCATTTTTCTCTTTGGCAACATAATTTCATTCAGATGGGGTTTGAAAATCATTCATCAAGATGGCAGTGGATGGGAATTGCTCCTTTTCCGGGGGGGGGGGGGTCATTCCTCATCTTTCAGACCAGACTCATTTTGTTTCCACAGGTTCTTCATTATATGCTGTCCCAAGGAGTGATAGAACCAGTTCCTCCTTCACAGGTGGGGAAGAGTTTTTATTCTAGGATGATATTAGTGCCAAAGAACATGGATCTTTCTGTCCTAAACATGTTTGTGGTAGTGGCCAAATTCAAAGTGATGTCACTTCACAACCTGTTGCCTCTTCTTCCTCTCTCAAATTTTTTGGTAATAGTAGACTTAAAAGATGCTTATCATCACATGCCTTTTCATCCAGACTTCATATTTTTTTTAGGTTTTGTGCATCTGGATCACATCATCAGTTCTCTGCCTTATCCTTTGGACTATCCACTGCACCAAGAGTGTTCACAAAGTGTCTAACTCCAGTTATATCTTATTGCAGGCTACAGGGTATTCATATTTTTTTCCATATTTAGCTGACATGCGTATCTTTGTAGAGTCTTTTTCAAAGTGTAAGGAATCTTTTTCTTGGGTGAGAGATCTATTATATAAGCTGGGATTCCAAGAGAGCATTCAAAAATCTTTCTTGACTCCTTCACACAGAAGTGTGTTCCTGGGATGTCAAATTGACACCCACTTCAGAGAGATTTTCTTCCACTAAAAAATAGATTTATTCCAAGAACTGTTTCTAAGGTTTTCCACTCAAACTCTGGTCACTGTGAGGGAATACCTCATGATTTTGGGTTTCATGGTTTTTGTGTTTCTCATGATATGCCTGGCAAGAATCCACATGAAAAAGATACGGTGATATCTGAAGTCTCTCTGAACCCAGCAGCAGCACCCTTTGTCTTTTCAAATTGCAGTTCTGGGGTTTATCAGAAGAGAACTCATTTGATGAAGACCACAGATATTCTTAAATCTAGGTCTTCCCTTCTCCCTGCCTGCTCCAAAGCAGTCAATCAAAACTGACTCCTTGAACATTGCTTGGTGAGCAGTTTCAGGAGGAATAAAAGCTGTGTGGGACACCAAGAACAGATGCAAGCACTTAAATATGAAACATATGCTTTCCCTGATTGAGGCACCCAACTCATCTTTGGTCCCTAGGACCTCTTCAGGTTGTTACAAACAATGCCACAATCATGTAGTACATCAACAAGTTGGGGGGGGGGGGGTATCAGGTCATACTCCCTTTGCAGGTTAACCATGTTAGCTTGGGATATAGCTTCAAAATACAGTCTTACTCTACAGGCATCCTACATTCCTTCAGGGAAATTTATGTGGCAGACAAAGCTCAGCAGGACCAGTGGATACCCTTATAAATGGGAAGTAGATCTGGGGGTCTTGCAAGATTTGATCCATCTGTTGGGAGTTCCTCAAGTAGTTCTCTTTGCCCTCTCTGAACAATCAACTATTAAGATTTTGTTCCAGAACTCTATGCAGGAAGGCCTGAAAGCCAGATGCTTTTTTTCCCCTCAGATAGGAATGTTTCTGTATGTTTTTCACCCTTTCCACTAATATCTAGGGTACTTCTGAAGCTGCAGAAGGAACCCCTCAAGATTATTATGGTGACTTCCTTCTGCCCCAGGCAACCTTGAGTTACCCTTCTATTGGCAATGGCCAGGGGCAGTTACAATAAGCTTTCTCACAGACTGGATTTGCTCACACAAGAACAACTGACATCAATCAACTTCACTTGACTGCCTTGATGATAGAATCTGAATCCCTTTTTAATGAGGATGTGCAACATATACTAACAGAGGCAAGAAAGCCAGCAACTAGAACATCATATATTAGGAAATGGAAAATATTTTCTAGTTGGTGCCAACAACATAACCAGTACCAATTCAGGGCAGATGTTCTTTGGTTTTGCAATATTTGTGTGTTACTATCCTATGCCTTCCTTGTTTCTCTATCAAGGTTCATTTATTAACTATTTCAGTATGTCTGCCCACAGATCTTCCTCTTTAAATGCAATTTCATGTCTAAATGTTTTTGAAGGGGTTTTACACAAGAGGCCTCCATGTAAGCCAGTGGCCCCTCCCTGTCATCTTAATTTTGTGTTAGAGAAGTTAACACTTGCTCCATTTGAACCAGCTAACCTGGATTACTTGATAGTTTTAACATGGAAAACAGTTTTACTGGTTGCTCTGACCTCTGAAAGAAGAGTATCTGAGTCAACCCTGACTCATTTTTCATAGGGCAGACTTTATTTATAAACTAATCTTTCTTTTATGCCTACATTGGTATCCAAGTTTAAACCAAACTATCCATCTCCCCATTTCTTTCCTGACATAAAAATGAGGAAGAAGGAATACTCCATACCTTGGATGTCCACAGACAACTCAGGTATTATCCATACAGAACTAAATCTTTCAGATTTTTGGATCAGTTGTTCATTTCTTGTGAAAGTAAGAAGAAAAGACAGACCATTTCAAAATGATTGTCTAAGGCTATTACTTTTGTTATACTCGCCATAACAAAACTATTCCAAGCAGGGTCACGGCCTACTGTACCAGGACCTTGGCTTCATCCATGGCTTTTTGGAATGGGCTGGAATCTAGAAGTATTCTAGAAGCTGCTACTTGGTCCCCTCTACATAACTTTACAAAACACTATAAGCTTGATTCCTTCTCTAGATCCAGGTCAAGGTTTGCTAGGATCATCTTCCATGAGTTCCTGGAATCCTTTTCTTCCACCTTCCAAATGTAGTAAGCTAGGGTAATTTGTCCATAAAACTAAGGCTATTGCACCAGTGATCAAAATAATAAACATAGTACAGTTGTGTAAATAAACTTACCATTAACAGTAGATATTCGAATGATCACTGCTGCAGTAGCTGTTCCCTCCCTTGATCCCCCTTGTTTTTGATGTGTTGCTTATGCCATGATGTAGACATTTTTTTTGTTCCTAGAATTGTCTTTTCAGGGCTCAGCCTCCCTCTCCCTGTGTTGGCAGGAAAGCTCTGAAGGGCTTCATGCCCAAACTTGTCTTTTAGTCAGCACAGCTCAAGATGTCTAAAATTTGGGCATGTGGGAGTTACCCTGAAGTTTTGGAAGCTGGCCGGCTGTTATATTCTTGACAGGATTTAACCCATATAGCTAAGGCTAAGAGACTACTGCAGCAGTGGTCATTCAACACCTATTGTTATGGTAGGTTTTTATTTTAATTTCTGGGTTCAAATTGATGTACTCCCTTCTGTGTGGATGTGAGGAACTTTCTAGAAAGTCAGAATAAGGTCTTTTTACAATTGTTCCTGTTTATGGGACTAGCCAATAAGATGGCTAAGCATTATGCATTTTGAAGGATGGCCATCTGTTCCAACAAAAACCCATGACTACTAATTTTTCTAGATATTTCCTAACAATGAAGAGCTGGAAATGGTCGAAGTAAGCTGTTTAGTTGTTGCTCTATGCTTGCATGACCTGTGACCTTCAGGTCTGTTGTTTATTTATTTTTTCAGTTTTGGACTAGTTCTGCTTTGTCTCTGTCAGTGACATTAATGGAAAATAATTTTGGAGCTGCTAGTATGTTGTGGTAATTCATTAACTCTAATCCTGAACACTTTGTTATTCGGGAATCAGGGTATGCCCTTACCATTCAGAGTAATCTATATGTTTTCCTTTGCACATTTCTTGCATATTTATAAGCTTTTGTTAAAGGTAGAAGTTGAGCTGTTTTTTTTTTTTTTTGTCTGTGAAACATGTCTTACACTTTCTCTCTTTTATTCATGAGTGTTATAAGAGGGTAAGAGGTAACAGTTTTGAAAATGGTGACTTACGTATACTAATTCTGAGATGAGTGTCTTAGTATATTCTCATTTTTTTCAGGTATAGTGATCTTGGACTTAGTACGTGTTAGTACAGTGGCTTGGGGGTACAGCCCTTATTTGAGGTAAAAGGGACTTCACCCCTACAAAAAAACAACTTTAAAGAACAATTGCAATTTCTGACATTCATTGAACTCCTTTAGCTATTTGTTTTATTCCTAATATACTGCCTTGCAATTACAGGTCATAGAATAACAATAAGGACCCATTTTAACACTGTCTGTCTTCTGTCGCTGTGATGCACATGTAACTCTAAAATCCTTGACAGGACTGCTGTGTCTAATGCTACAATAAAAAGACTAATGCAAAAGGAAGATAAAAAACTTATTTTATTGAGCGCTTTCATCTCTCAGATTAATTTCTGACTTTCCAACCAAGGTTGCTGACCTGTATTTAATTAATTTGATTATGTTACATTACTAAATTAATTAATCCAAAAAGCTATCCAATAGAATGCATTGCCGACCAGTATATAAGGCTGGCTGATTTAAATGGTTTATTCTAATGAAATCACCTACAAGGGATGAAAGTGCTTTATAAAATAAGTCTTTATCTACTTTTTAACCTCCTTTTGCGTTATTCTTTTTACGGTTACTAATGTATTTTTGTAATGCTTCACTGTTCATCTTGAGTCTGATGCTACAATGACATTGTTAACAAAAAGTACATATCGCCCAAATAAGGTATAGGGTTTAGACAAGGCCATTTGGTAATTAGGATTGTTTTGTGCTTTCTTTCTTCCTTGAGTAGGTTTAGTAAATATAAATGGAGGAGAAAAGATTGTCTGTTACAGGAGCAGAACGTATTAGAGATGCGTTAAGTGCAGTCTTTATTGCTGTTTCCCCAAATGGGGTCCAATAAACACATTTGTGTTTAGCTAAAAAAAAATACAGGTAACTTGGTGAATTATAGTTTCCATATGGTGAGTTTGTGTTCAAGGTTTTGCTAGCTGTTTTGCCAGGACTATAAGAATACTTGTAACAAACTGTATGCAACTGAATGGAGTGGATCAGACTGTGTCTGCATCAAGTAATCACTCTGATCTATGAAGACTGGAATAAATGTTGATAAGCTGTATAAAGCTTGGCTAAGACGAGCTTTCATTTTCCTTTGATGTAAACATAAGACCCATAGTGCTTCCTGTCTAAGCTTCAACTTAATGGCTGTGTTTCTGGCTGCCAACTACTCCTCTGTTTTGTGGTTTGATTTTTGTAAAATAAGTTCATACGTTTATACTAGTCTAATGACTACCATGGACTTTACAATTCTAGCCATGCAATTGGACCTAGTTTTGTCCCAGAGTTCCTTGAATACCAATTTTGTGGGCTACGTTAGTAAAAAGATAGATTTGGGTTATGTGTATGGGGGGAATGTTAGTTGGGGATTAATTTACTAACTGCTGACTTCTGTTGGTCAAAGGCATAGGGGCCAGACTGGGGTGAATTTGCAATTTCCCATCCAATGATCAAGTTTTTTTTTTTTAATAGGGTCAGGAATGACCTCTGCTTCACACAGATGGGGAACTTATTCCATAGTGCAGGGATCCTTTGCGAGACATATTGGTCTTTCTGTGTCACAGCAAAATATTGTCTATCACTGAGTGGGAAGGAGACATTTTGCTGCCAAGAGATATGTGATTAGAATATGAAAGGGTGGAGTGTGAGTGGACATTGTCAAAGTGGGTCTAGGAAGAAGTATAAGAGAAACATTGGAGAGGATTACAGTCTAGCAAAGGAAAATCTGTCTCTCAGAGGAATAAGGGTCTAAAAGGGTATGGGGCTGGTGAGCAGTGAGATCATGAAAAATGGACCACGCAAGTCCCACTAGGCCAAATATCCTCTTTTCAGGGGAGAACTGAGGTAGTATTCATACTGATTACTGGAAATTTGGCAAGGCAGTGGGAAAATTCCCCTTCTATTTTTTGACAACTGCTGTGGGGTCGTTTACATCCACCTAAGATAATAATTCAGGCAGAAGGGACTTCAGTTTAATATCTCATCTGAAGGACAATGCACTCAGAAGTGCAACTCCCTAGCTGCACAGCACTGCATACAGTGTCCCTGCATATAAGGTGTACAGTTTACAGTGACTCAGTGATGTGACCTAAAATGCCATACTCAATGTAATTCTCATATTTTGTCTATACTCTGATTGCCCAAATTTATATTTTTACCAAAAAATGGAATATCAGTATCCCTGTCCACTTCTGTCGCGTTATACTGACATTTCATATGAATAGAGTAACAAAACACAGAATGGGACAAATGGGGTTTGTCCTACTGTTTACCACCAATTGTCTTGCTCAGAGAAAGAAGCAATACATTTTCCTAGCACTTGGATGGAATGCTTGGTTCACTGTTGGAGACCTGTGAAGAAATTTAAAGAAAGAGTATATGAACATTTGACGGCTATTAAAAAAGATAGGAATACCAATGCACTTTATAGGCATATAGTGGATTATCCCAAACATGAGTTTAAATTTATAGTGATTGAACAAATAAAAAACAGTTTGAGAGGATTTATTACTACTGACCATTCTGATAAATGTGAATTAAAGTGGTAATTAATTTTAAATGCCACTAATTGGCCAGGAATCAATGATTTGGTATCAATCAGTTGGCTATTAAGGTTAAAAAAATTAGAAATATAAAGGTTTTAATGTCTCTTCAGTGTTTTTTTAGATTAAGCATTTGTAGTAATTAATTAATTTTAATTTTATTTTTATCTTAATCGTATACTAATTAATCAATTTTGTTGGTTATATGACTGGTGGGGTAGTATAAATGTTTAGATTGAATCATGATTAATTTGTACTGATGACATTTCTTATCTTGGAGAAACAAAAGTTAAGTTGTGTGGTGAGTCTTACAATAAAGACACTCTAAGTGGTTTTGAATACTGCCGTGATGTTTTTCCAACTGCTTTACATGGTTCTACAATTCACTTTTTGAGTTGTAGAATTTCTCCAGTTGACAGTAAATGACCTTATGTTACTAAGAAATGAAATTTGATATGGTCTAGTTAGTTATTTCATTAACACACATTGTGCTGGTTTAATGTCTACACATAACAGGAACTGACCCCTTCAGGGCATAATTAAAGTTTGTGAACTCAGTATTGCTTCAGTGTTTGATGTCAGCCAAGATTATTCTTTTCAGCAAATGCAATGTGCCCAGAATTGCTTCCGTCTGCAGTTCATATGGGGTTACTTGTACTGGTATCACATTTAAGAGAGATTGTAAATTATTTTATTATACCTGTTGCTCCTACTGCTACTGGAGCTGTCTGTGTATCTTTCTACCACATTGCTCTCATTTCTTTTTGCAAATCCTGGTATTTTAAGACTTTGTGTCTCTAGGTATGTAAAATACTGTAATCACAGGGTGTAGCAATTCCAATGGTCAATGCTATTTTAGTCTTTTTTTCTTGGACTACTATGTATGTTTTTTTTTTTTTTTTGCATATATTTTTGATCCCATGTAATGTACGTGTCATCACTGTTGGTAATGCTTCCTGGTTCATGTTTCCAGTACTTCTCAGCTACCTCTATATTGTAGTGTTTGCACAATCCCCAACGTAACAGTCTTGCCACATTATTGTGATTTTTGGTATACAGACCCTAAACAATCATGTCAAGCAGGTAACCATTTGAAATGTCAAGACCAGCTAGAGTGAGTCCTGAAACATGAAGACTGAATGGCTGAAAAAATGAACTTAGATATATTAAAGCTGAGATGACCATTTCTCAGAATATTCCTTTTTCTCTCGTGTATGCCGACATCAGAATTGGGAAATATAAGTTCAGGTGGGAGAATTTAGGCTTGCCCCCCTGCAAAAAAGAAGTTTAAAGGAGAAGAATGGTGTTTCAGATTCACAGTTCTCCTGCATTTTGAATTATTTTTTCTAGCACGTTGACACTCACATTTCGACTGCTGACATTTCAGTAGGTAGGGAGCTCACCCAGTATGTGTAACTGTTTCAAATTGTGTTTTACAGAACTGTCTGTTTCTCCTATGTTTTTAATGGACTTTGTAAACTAACATGTACACAGACCACTATCTTAGGCCACCACTATTTGATATTTTAACACTTTTATTGAATTATCACTTATGACATAGGCACGCATACATTTATATAAAAGTAAACAAACCATATTAAGATGTTCACAGTTACAAACATTATACATCACATATATCCTTCTGTACAATTATCATCAATTCAACATTACATAAATTGCTCAATTCCTGCCTTTCCTTAACCCTCACTCATCCTCCAAAACATTATTCCACATGTATTGTTCCCACAATTTCCATTTTTGTATGTAATTTGCTCTTACCCTTTTCTAAAGATCCCACTTCCAGTTTTTTATCTCTGTTACAATATTCTCTACATCAAATATGGTTGGTTTAGACTTTGTTTTCGATTTTCTAGTTATTGTTTTTTTGGCAGCCACCAAAATTAAACTTAAGGCCTTACTATATCTAGGTAATTCATGTCTTATATCCCAACTCAAAAGCATCATTTCCTTAGTAGCACCCAGTTGTTCATCCAATATTTCTGACACAGTACTATGTAGGGAATTTTTAAAGACTGCCAACTCATTACACTTCCAAAACATGTTTCCAGTTACCTCTTTCTTCCCCATCACACCTCCAGCATTTGCCACCTACCTGAGGAAAAATTATTTGGAGTATTTTTAGAATATAAAAAAATACCTCTACAAGTAGCTCCAAGAAAAAATCCTAAATCTTCTAAATGTTGTTGCATATTTGGGAGACATATATATATGTCCTCCAATTGTTTCCTTGTAAATTACTTACCCAATCTCTCTTCCCACAACCTCCTCTGGTAGAATCTTATAGTTATTGTGTAATATTTTATATTTTATACACCCTGAATTTTCATTTTTAACAGCGGTTTCTGTTCTGAATTCAATTAAAAACTCTACCAGAGCAGATTTTTTACAAAATCCTCTCTCCCTTTCTGTTTCCCTATACTCTGATATCAATCCCTCATAGAAAAGGCAGTCTCTAGCTTGCAGTCCAAATGTCTTCTTGGCCTCTTTCCATTCTGTTACCTTTCTTTCTCTATCTCTAGTTATTTTCTGCCAATGCATTGGTTCATTTGCAAGTTTTCTCCAGTAAATTCCATTCTCTTCTTGCCTATTCTGTCAGCCCCTAATTGCAATCATCCCTCTCGGCAGAATCTCCTTTCTCCATTCTTATGTTGGCTTAGTTCTTAGAATACTTTCTGCTACTTTATGAATATAATATTTTGTATGGCTGTTATTCTCCTTGAATATCTGCATCCAACATCATACTCTGTGTTTATTTCTTTAATTTCTCTCTGCTTCAACACCATCATCATCATCATCCATTCCCACTTTAAATTATAGCATCATGCTTTTGTTACATATATGAGCCTTAACTGTGTAGCTCTAAAATATCCCTTTAAATCAGGTAATCTTAAACCACCCTGTTCTATTGGAAGGATCAACATATTCCATGTGACCCTTACCCTCTTCCCCTCCCAGATAAAATCATTCAGCTCTTTATTAGTTACTGTCCACTACTTTTCCTCTAGTTAATAAAATATGCCTGACTTGTGTATAAAACTAATGGGACTAAAAACATTTTCACTGCTTGTATCCTGCTATCCATATCCACAAAACAGAGCTTCCAATTTGTTAGTTTTTGTATTATCTTTTTGTTTAGTTTCATCCCACATACCCATAGCTGCCATAACAGAATCCATTTTAACCCATACTCTTAAATACTTAATTTTATTGTATTCTCATAAATATGGATATTGCTTAACCAATTCATGTGTGGGTGTATAGTTTACAGCTATAGCCTTTGTTTTATGTTCATTAATTGTATTATTCTGAAAAGATTCAAAACTGTCTCAGAATGTTCCATGACAATGAGTTATCCTTTTCTGTTTTATCACCTACAAAATAGTATTATCTGCAAATACAGCCAACTTTCTTGATTACCATACCAATTATATCCTTGAATTTCTGAGACCCTTATTTTCTTTGTGAATGTCTCCATATGTAACACAGATAAAGGGAAAAGAGAACACCCCTGCCTGGTTCCTCTGTTCAGACGCATCTTATCAGAGAGGAAGCCTCCCACTTTAATTTTTGTCTCCCATCTCTCATATATTCTCCTAATTCACCTCTCTTTTTCTTTTATTTCTACCCTACTTTTAACCTTCACTCTCATTTTATCCCACTCACTAGCTATACCTTCTGAAGAAATTTCTCTCTCCCCTAATAACTCTCAAATTATTTCCACTACCCATTCCTTAAATTCCTCTCTTTTCTAATAAGAAGGTAGGGAAACATCAGTGTTTAATTTTTACTTCATGACCTTACATGTTTATCTTAGTTGTTATTGGTTTATGGTCTGACATAGTTATTGGATCTGTTTCCAAACTTTCAATTAAATGCAGATATTCCTGTGAAATATAATTTCTGTCTAGTCTACCCCAGTTATTGTGCCTTGGAGAATAATATGGAAATTTTCTCAGAATTCCTACTACTGAATTCATGCCTTTCATACTAAATATTTTTATATTTTTTTCAGAAATCTTTTGTTATATTTTTATTATTTTTCTTTTTTATTATATATTTCCCCTTCTTGGTCCCCAAAATATATCCTCATTGTTGCAAATCAAATTCCAGTCCCCACCAGTAAGTAATATTCCCTGCTGAAAGCTGATTATTTCTACCAAAATTTTCTTAAGCTCCATAATAGCAGTTTTGTATAGACTATAAATATGTGCCAGCATAATCCCCCTCCCTTGCCAGTAGCCCCTTATTACCGTACATCTACCATAATTGTCTTTTTTCATTTTGTGTCACTATTGGAGCTTCTCCAGCAATTCGTATAAGTATTTCCCTTTTCCTTTGTCCCTGATATTCTACTGAATATCCATCTTGAAATTCTTTCTTTATCAAATTCCCATGCTCATTTCTTTACAAATGTCTCTCCCATAGCATTGCTATTTGCAGTCTATACGTCTTAATATAATTTAGTACTCTTATCTTTTTGTCTATAATTGTCAGGTGATTCACATTCCAAAACAATATGGACAGTGCAACCATTATGATAAAAAGTTATTATTATTATCCCCACTTACTATGTATGGCAGTTTTTTAAATGTTAATGTCTAGCTTTTGTATTACATGCACCCGCTATCCTTTATGCAGGTTGATCCTTTACACAGTTGTTTCTTGTCATCTCCATTTGAATCTGTCACATTTTACAAGACTTTTTGTTTTAATAAAAACCCTCTATAAAAAAAAAAACCCAGACCACTCCTATAACCTGTTAACATAAGCCAAACACACAAAAACTATGTATATCTTCAGATAATGAAGTTTAACCCTCCTCATCATGAACAATTGTCCCAAATTGACAATACCACCCATAGACATTAACTTACCTAAAATTAAGGTTATCCTTGCAAACACTCCTGTTTCAGCATGTACTCCTACTTACACTAATTGCTGTTTGTTCTTGTCTTTTGCCCCCTATGTGAAAAACAGCTTATATACTTTCAGAAAACATTAACTTTTAGCCTTAAGAAAAAGTGCACTCGCTGTTATTAAATACAACTGAATTACACACTGTTCTAGTAAATGCACTGAAAAATTTAGGGACAAGAAAAGCTGTTCTTAATCGCTTTCAGTACCTTTTATTTTTATGTTTCCCCGAGCAGACAATGTCTAGTTGTCTCAAGATTCATTGCCTTCACAAGTAGTCAGCTTGTTTACATGTAAACATAAGAACAAAATGTACAGGTGCACCCAGCTGCAGACTTCTCAGCTCACACTGAACATATATGCCCGGCATACAGGGCATTGTCCAACCCCACTCTGATGGACCTCCTGCATATCCGCAAAACAAACAGCACCAGAATTACCTGTTCTAAAGACTTAAACCTTGCCGGTAATATAAATAGGACCTGCTGGAGAGATATGTATGTATCCCAGAGACTATCCCATCTATAGAACAGGCTCCCCAACCATGTGAAGCAGAGTTTCACCCTAATCCAATTCAAGTGCAACTTGGACAATTGGATGGAAAACCGGAAATTCATCCCTGGTCTGGCACCTATGTATCTGATACAAACAGGTGACCTGTAAATGGTTCATCTCCCAGGCCCATACTTACAATTATCAAGGGTATCAGAACTCATCAGAGATTTGGGTGCATGGCTAGGCTTAAAAAGGCCCTTGTGGTCATTAGCCTAGTAAACAGCTATGAACCTATGAACCTATTTGCTAAAACAAAACTATTTATTACATTCATAGTGGTCTCTTGTTTTTAAAGCCCACTCGCTTAGACTAAAAACTTATCAGATTAAACCAAGGGAATTAATCCAGATTTTCACCTATGCAAAAGTAAAAGAAGACATCTGAACTCTACATATATTGTAATTGGTGCAGTTTTTTACATCCCATTCCCTACCCCAAACACCCAGGATTCCACCTTATTATCTTAAATGTGTTACATTTCTTAAACCTAACAAAGAAAAATTGCTTGTTTAGTTTAGTATCTTTGACATACAACAATTACAAAAAATGCTTTACTATGTAACATGGACTTTATATCATGAAATGTTTTTACAAATACTGTTAAGACCAAACATTGTTTTACTTGCAATTACTTTTTTCTTTTTTTTTCTTTTAATGTCCTTCCAAACATTAATAACATGAAATGAGGTATATAACTTTCAGTTCCCCACAGGGTTAACTAAGTGAACAAAAGTCCAGTCTTTCTCAGCCACTTTTTCTTGTAAAGTCATATTTTACAAATGTGATTGATGCTTAATAGTCCTTCATCTAATGTCAGTGTTGCTAGTCTTTGTCCTGTTCATCTCCACCTTCCAATGCCAGATCCTGGTTCAAGTCCAAAGTACTTGAGTCTTCTAGTCAACTTCTGTGTTTTTTTCTGTCTTTCAAGCATTTTGATTTGGAACATTGGAAAAGGTTAGACTGGCGAAATCTCTCTATGAGCTCTATTATCAGAAGAATGTTTAATAAAGACATAGTATGCTGGAGATGTAAACTAAATGTTAAAGTTGACTGGCGGCATATGTTTTACGATTGTATAAAACTTAAAATATATTTGTATAATATGACTTCTTTCTTACAGTTTTTAATGATAAATTTATGCTGACCAAATCTCTTATTTTATTTAATTCTCCCTTGTGTCACAAAAATAAAATACCATCTTTTATGGAGTATCTTAACATTAACAAGAAAAGTCATCACCAAGAAATGGAAGAGTCAGACTACTCCCACTATGAAGGAATTTGTACACTTGACAACTGAAGTTTGTCATCCTCAACTGTTACAGCATATACTCCTACTTACACTAATTGCTGTTTGTTCTTGTCTTTTGTGTCTCCCCCATAGCCACTCTTAGGCATATGCCAACTAGGTGGCTGCCTAGGGCACCACTGTAGCAGGGGAACTTTTATAGTAATCTGGATGGTGTAGGTAGACCAGGATGGGGGCACCGGGTGGTGGTGCGGGCACTCTGTAGCCCTTTTACCTAGGGTACCAGTTGACCAAAGACCATTCCTGGTCCCCTCCCCATAGTCCAGTTAGTCAAGACAAGAACATCTAGAATCACTTCTACATATAATATGTGGTTGAAAGTCAAATAACTGCTGGATAGACAGACATTAATAATTAACTAACAACTACTCTTATCACATTTCTTTTTCTAATTAAAAAGCTTTGTTTTATAGTAGACACCATTGTAAATAGTTATTTTAGTTGTTTATTATTCTTTTAGATATGTATATTTGTTTTATAATATTTCTGTTATCATACTTAATGTTTTGTTAGAATTTTCAATAAAAACAATTGAGAAAAAAAGAAAATATTAGACAACTGCTAAAAAAAGAATTGCAGTATGCAAACAAAAAAAAAAAAAAGAAGAATGAGAAGCAGAGTCCCCTTCTGTTTGGTGGCTGACATTTTGTTGGACAGACTTTTGTATTTCCTCCTTAGCCCATTCTGTTTCAAAAAACAACTTTGATCCTCCAGGAAAAAAATATTCTGAAATCAGCTGGGTATAGCAATGTAAATCTCACACTTGCCTCTCAACATTCCCCGATTGCTAGGTTAAATTTTCTTCTCTTCTGCCTGGTGTACAATAAATTATTATTTACTACAAACACTTTACTGTCTCCAATTTTTAGCACTTTGCCCTTCTGCCACAGTTTTGTCAGGATCAACTCTTTATGCTGGCATGATTGCTTGTTTATTAATATGGAGCTTGGCTGCTTTCACATGGCCAGGTTTGGAGCATACACATGATGTGCCTTTCAATTAATAAATCTTGCTGTGAAATACCAGTCCATTTAGTTATTTGTGCTTTCATAAAGTTAATATTGTCTCTTCCCTCCAGTTTCTGTGGTACAGCAGAAATCTCTGGTTTTCTGTGTGTGCTTTGTCCTGTGACTCTACCATTTTTTGTAACAGTTCTTCTTGAGCACTCTCATATTCAGGCAGCCTTTTCTTAATTTTGACTTCTGATTTTTGCAGTTTTATCAGTTCTGAATTGCTGTTTAAAACTTCTTCCATTTCCCAGCCTTTTATTTGAGTTGATATACTCCTTCAGTGTTTCATTTATTTTTATCAGCTCTGAGCACATTTGATTCATTTTCTTCTATGTTACTGGAAGCTGTCTCTTCAGCAAAGCTGGAGCTTGAACTGATTTTTGCAGAACAGCTGCAGAACTCTTCCCAGTCAACGTTTTCTCTTCCCCTTTTCTAGTTGATTTTCTTTCAGGCTGTCTTAAGTTCCTTCTTTTGTGGCATCTACGTAGTGTAATTATTTGCCAGTAACTGAATTTTATTTAAACTGGTAGAATTACTGGGCCCTGTCCATCAATTTCTTTGTTTTTATACTGGGAGAGCTGAAATTAAGCTGTTGATCAGTGTGCAGCCATCTTAGAAATTTTAGGGCCACCAATATCAGCCATTTATCATTTGGTTTCAGGTCACCTCTCCTTAACCATTCCTGTGTCATATCTTAGTTAACCGGAAGTTGTTCCAGAAGTTTTCCATACTTGCCACTATATTTTTGGATTTTTAAATTTTATTTCCTTCTCTTCTGGGCCTTTTCTTTATGTTCTTTCTTTTTTTCCTACTTTCAATTGCTTTTTGATTTTTGTCTCTTTCTGATTCAGTTTAACAGGTGCCATACTTTGCAACACTTGCTATGATGTAAAAGCAGCTGAGTTACAGAGCTGTGATGTGTAAGAAAATGTAGGATCATATACATTAGTGTCCATTAGTTATTTAAATGATGTTACCACCCAGATATTTCATTCAAAATGTGGTACTAAAATGTAAGCAAACAGAAATACATTTAAGGTGTCTTGTATGAATGCATATAGCTTTCCCTTAGTTCTGCACCTCTAATTCTCTGTAGTTTTGTAGATCTCCCTCCTTTAGCTCTGTAAGCACAGTGAAAATGCTTCAGGTAAGACACAGTTCACTGTATTATAGGGCACAGTATTTGTGTTAGTGTATGACAAAACATACTGTTTATAATACAGACTTGTACAATGCAATGTTACAGTCAGAGGATGTAAAATTAAGTACAAGGCTCCATAATAGTTATATAAATTAGCACACTCTTTTAGAGTTATGTTAAAATAGTTTTAAAGATATAGAGACAGCTTGAATGAATATATTTTACCATGGTGTGAAGTGATTTATCCTTCAGTGATCAGACTGTTTTCGTAACTGCTTCACTTTTTTTCCTCATTCACTTTAGGTGGAGACTTTTCTGGAAGTCCTTATAGCCACCCACAATATTCAACTTATAATGAATCCTGGAGATTTCCCAATCCTGGGCTACTAGGTAAGCAGCTTATATATTCAATTTGTGTGTGTGTGTGTGTGTGTGTGTGTGTGTGTGTGTGTGTGTGTGTGTGTGTGTGTGTGTATGTGTGTGTGTATGTTTACTCACATGTTCATGGACAAATACATAGTTGTGGATTCTTACATCCTTCCCAATTATTATTATTCTTGAAAAACACAATGTAACTTTAACAAATGTGATAGGTTATAAACAATTAATATGCCATGACAGAAAACAGATGTCTCAACAAATTCATTATAAACACACTAGGAAAAGAAAGAAGTATCATGTAGTCAGTTGTTCAAGTATTTTTGTCAATCAGTACATTTGTAGTCCTCACAGCTTATGCTAATTAAAACATTCCTTTGGGGTACTTGATAGACCAGACTTTCGCTTATTTATTAATGACTTGCTAAACACCATACATTCAACCCTTCTCCTCTCAAGTCAGATATGCTGTAGGTAACCTTGACTGAGTAACATTGCTATTCACTGCTCCCAGCTCCCATGGAAATGAGTGTTAAAGTCCCTCAACAACGGGAGAGACTTCAGCTGAATAAAAAAGAAAGGTTTTACTTTTTACTTTACAGTTCAAAATATATAACAAAGCTGACACTGAGCATTTGACAAGAGTATGCATAGGTAAATAGGGATTATAGCAATTTCATTTGAATTAATTTTAACTCTTTTTTTGGGAACTTTAAAAGTTCCAGTTGTAAAAGACTGATAGATTCAGAGGACATTTTACAAGGTCATCTGGACATGGTGTCATTCATATTTCAGTGTCCCCAGACTGAGACTGAAGCTGGTCAGGTTTGATAAGTACTGAAACAATTTCAAACAATAAATAAATACAATAAGAGATTGAATTATTTATCTCTGTGATGTAACTAATTAAATTCACATGATATAGGTGATTGAATATATCAATATAGGATAGAGGAATGGTGAGGATGCAAGTAGAGGTGGCGAAGGTGGATGAGTTTAAATACTTGGGATTAATAGTTCAGAGTAATGGTGAGTGTGGAAGAGAGGTGAAGAAGAGAGTATAGGCAGGATGGAGTGGGTGTTGAAGAGTGTCAGGCAGGAGTGATTTGTGACAGACGAGTACCAGTAAGACTGAAAGGGAAGGTCTAAAAGAGGGTAGTGAGACCAGCTATGTCATATGGGTTGGAGACAGTGGCACTGACAAAAAGGCAGGAGTTAGAGCTGGATGTGGCAGAGTTAAAGATGTTAAGATTTGCACTGGGTGTGACGAGGGTGGACAGGATTAGGAATAAGTATATTAGAGGGTCAGCCCAGGTTGGAAGGTTTGGAGACAAAGCCAGAGAGGCAAGATTACATTGGTTTGGACATGTGCTGAGGAGGGATGCTGAGTATATTGGGAAAAAGATGCTAAGGATGAAGCTACCAGGTAACAGGAAAAGAGGAAGGCCTAAGATAAGGTTTATGGATGTGGTGAGAAAGGACATGCAGGTGGTTGGTGTGACAGAGCAAGATGCAGAGGACAGGAAGAAATGGAAACAGATGATCCGCTGTGCTCTAGCACAGATGCAAAATCAGTGTAATACTCAACAAAATTCTTTAATCCTATAGTCTGTGGAACAACATTTCACCTACATCTCAGGTGAAGAGCAATTTGGTATTGTTTTGAAACGTCCAGAGAAAACAATATTGTTCTCAGCACATTTTACAGAATTACAGCTGACTGATTGACCATAAGTGTTAATTGTTAAGCTACATACAAGCTAAACTGTATTTCAGTTGATTGTATTACCAATTAAATGTATATGACATTTAAAGGTGATACAGTTTTATGGTGCTGTTCTGACTTTATAGACTTTCACAAAACATATTCTGATTCTGGCATCAGTGTCGTGTAAAATATGATTATTTGTAAATTTTCTGTCATCTGAAATGAAAAATTATTTCTATACATTGCAAAACAAACAGGTTTTATAGTAGAGTCCTGTTCCTTGTAGCAGAGAGAGAGAGAAACCTTGTCTTTTATTTTCAGTTAGAAGAATCCCAGTTTGAACTTCAGGAAGCATCATAATGTAATGTCATACCGTTAATGGCTGGGATTCATGAAGAATCCCATTTAGTGGAGTAGGAGGCTGTTTACATATGATCTGTGCATGTAATGCAAAGTGAAGCATTATTATTAAAGTAAAAAAAAATATTGAAGGTATCTATATAGGAGGCTATAGGGATGCTATGAACAGTTTCCTACTATGTGGCCAAGGCTTGCATGCTTGACCCGAACATATCAGAACTGTGGACACCAAAGGTCGGCATACCAAAGACTAGGAATTTTGAAACCCATCTTTTTCTCCATTTGGAACCTGTGTTATCACTTGTTCCTGGGTTCAGACTGGTAATGTGTTTTCAAGATTTGAGGTTGCAGTCAACATGGTGTATCTTTGGTATTCTGTTTTGGCAGTGAGATTTGGTGTTTGTGGTAGTTGAGCTTGCAAGCCTGGACCACATGATAGGAAATCACTATGGCCATACCACTAAGCTTTATTAAAAAAAAAAAAAAAAAAAACTAGAAGACATGCATCTCAGTTTAGCTTATCACAGTGTGTCACAGTACAAATCCAGAGTAGGTTTTATGTAACTCTGTACAATTCCCATTTGCATTGTGCCATGTTAAACTCCTCTGCATATCACAGCTCAGTATAAATCTGTTCAACAGTTTGCACACAGTAACACTACTTACAGCGTGAGTTTCACTTGTAACTCAGTCTACAACTGTCGGTGCTACATTATATAATATGGTATAGATGGCTTACACAGAGTGGTACTCTGTACATTGGTTGTATGAATCTGAGCCGTTATGGCTGCAGCTTTCTCTGGAGCTGATGCCATAGCTGGCTAAAATGTTAACATGCTGCACAAAAACAGGAAATGGCAGCATGTGCTGGTGAGTTGTTGCATTAACATTATGAGTATGCGGTCTGGAAACTAATTGCTGTTATGCATTCATATCCTAAATTGCCATAGTATAGCTTTTGAGAAGATGTCATTTATGAGGTCCTGTGTAAGATGTTTCATCACAGACAGTATGTAAGAATTACTGAAGTCTGTCATCCAATATTATCAGCCCTCTAAAGCCAATAATGAGATTACCTCCTCCTAATGTCATCCCCTTTGTGTCAAAGGGAAAATGGGTCAGTTTAAGGGAATTAAGGTGACAGAGAAGAGACACTCCTTTGTCCAGAGATCTGGCTGAAGACAGAATAAAATAACTTGCCAGATAAGATACTTGAGCTAATGTATGAAAATTAAAACAGACTTGGCTGTTGACAGGCGGTATACATATCTGTTATGCAAGTTCTTACAAAAGTTTAGTGTTTTCATTTTAGGTGAAGGAGGGAATATTGCAGCTGTGTGATATGCCATATGCTTGATACAAAGATCATGTGGGGGTATTCCTTCCAAAAAAGTGCAGTGTCTTCATAGATAACACATATACAATATAGTAGTAGAAATGATTACCTGGATTGAGTTTCTCACGATTGTATAAATAAATAGAAGGGAATGAGACATGGCACCATTCGTTATTTGCAGCAGAAATTTGGACATTGTCTAAAAGAAAGAAAAAAAAAAGCAAGAAAGGAAAATAAAAAAATATTTACACGTATAAACAAAACAGGTTGACATCTTAAACCAACAAGTACACTCAAATTAACATGCAGTATTGGGGAGCAATGGATAACATTCAGGGAAGTTAAGTTAATTCCTTCAATCCCAAACACACATGATATTTCCAAGGCATGCGGCTTATGCAGAAGAACAGAGAAGCTAAAAGTTAATAATTAAATAATTTTTAACTTGTTCTCCTGTGGAGGAGTTTATTATGCAATTAAGTTTGAAAATCAGTAATACAGTTTAATACCCTTAATGATTCAGTGATTTATGAGCAAATAATGAAAGATGTCAGTCAAAATATTGAGGGAAAAGGTATTCTGAGAGTCAGACCTAACAAATAAAAAGTTTATACTGTCATTTCTGGAGCGTTTCTCCCCGGGCCTCTGCTGAAAATTGGCTTCATTCCAAGTTGGACTTTCCCGGTAAACAAATGTTAAATATATAAATAAATCAATTTCAGGACAAAGAAGTGGTGCGCAGCCACATGTAAACCAATGAATATGGTCATTTGAGGCACTCAAATGTAAATTATGTAAGGCTGTCAAACTGAAAATGAAGAGGAGTATACTCAACAGTTTATATGAAGAAAAAGGTACATGGAAATATAACAGGAACAAAAGTGCACAAGTTGTGGTAGGGAATACAAATGGTAGCAATGTTCAGTAGTCAGGAAAGAATGCTAGAACGGATGTGAGGAATCACTTTGCAAGGGTTCGTAGGAAGTAAAGTCTACTATTTAGCTGAACACTATGGCTCTGGTATGGCGTCATGTGATTATCTGAGGGAAGTGTTTCAAGTGCAGACAAAGAGAAGGAATGGACAGCAGGCTGTACTGTTAATGGGATGTATATCTGCTGCAGAGGTGATCCTGGAGCACAAGTTGGTTAGACCAGAAATTGAATGAGCTGTGATGACAGAAATCAAAGTAAAGGTGACTATACTGGAGAGGTTACCCCAGAGCTGCATGTGCACTTTCTAGAAACTTACATGTGACCTTCCTGTAACCGTAATGCCTCCATCTCCCATTGAACCATTGATGTACCTTACGTCTGAATGTTGTGGGACATCAGCAAGAGAATGTGAAAAGTCAGTAACTGTAGACTTCTATGCACTAGGGTGTCGGGAAATTTTCTTCTGCTCATACTCTGTTGCCCTGTTGGCCAGGAAGCATAATGCAGTGCCATGTGGATGTATGCTTCCACATGTCCTCTGCGCCAGACTAGAGAGCAGTGCTTGAGTTCCCACATCTCACCTTCTTACATGGAGTATAAACCCGCAGGTATCAGTCCTACTGGATGTGTCCAGTACATCCACCTAGGAAGAGTGAGCTGATATTCCATGCCTCCTCAGCAACACCCTCCAATGGATAGATCACTGATCAGTCCAAAGTCATCTGGGTCATGGTAAAGACAGAATTAGCTATAACAGTAAAGGATATGATGTGCCTTTTGTGATAGTGAGGGGCACCAAGTCAGGAGTTATTGGGTTAAAGATGTAACCCACTGATTCATTGTATTAATGAAGTAAAGAAGGAAACTGATAGACATAGCATTATAAGTGCAGAAGATGTCTATTTAAATAATTCAAATGCTTAAAACCTAAACATTTTACACCAAAAAATATATAACAAAGTCAAATATTAAAAAATGACAACCAAATGAACACCCAAAATACACACAATATAAAAGATTTAAGAAAAAATAAAAAGATATAAACATATCAATTAACATTGAAAATCTCAACCCCTCCCCCAATCCAAATAAACTCTCCAGAATAGATGATACTTCAGTGGCCTCCTGGAGGATTACTTGGAATCATTCACCTGAATAAATAAAGGTAGCCAATTCCATAGGAATTGGTCAAAATACTTAAATATATATATATATAGATATACACATACACACACAAACACATTTACATGTGTATATATATATATATATACACACACACACACACACACACACACACACACATTTACATATATATATATTATTTATATATATATATATATATATATATATATATATATATATATATATATATATATATACACACACACACACACACACACACATTCACATATATATGTATATATATGGATCTAATTCAGTAGACTGAAAATATTACAAGTTCGAACCACATATGGCCTAGACCATATGTTCGAACTTGTAATAATTTGAACACTGAAGTAAAAAAAGAAAAAAACAACAAAAAGCAAAATGAAATGTCTGCACCCCCCACACCCCCTTACTTAAATATACCAACCCAGTGATCGCACTACATTGTGGAAAAGGGAAATCTTCCCATTCCACACTGTACAGAGATCTCCATTCAGTCCGGTCAAACATTTACAAGTTCGAACATATGGTCTCAGCCATATGAGGTTTGAACTTATTATATGTTTGATCTACTGAAGGACACATACACACACACACACACACACACACACACACACACACACACATACATATATATATATATATATATATATATATGTATATACACAGTGGATATAAAAGGTTTACACCCCCCTGTTAAAATGCCGGTTTTTGTGATATAAAATAATGAGACCACAATAAATCATTTCAAAACTTTTCCCACCTTTAATGTGACCTATAACCTGTACAATTTAGTTGAAAAACAAACAAATCTTTTAGGGGAAAAAATATAAAAAATAAAAAACGTACAATACGCTGGTTGCATAAGTGCGCACACCCTTAAACTAATACTTTGTTGAACCACCTTTTGATTTAATTACAACATTTAGTCTTCTTGGGTACACACCTACCATCAATTAAAGAGAATAAAATAAAAATGAGCAGCAGAAACGTTAACTATT
The DNA here is from genome assembly GCF_019279795.1 of Protopterus annectens. Taxonomy (NCBI): domain Eukaryota; kingdom Metazoa; phylum Chordata; order Ceratodontiformes; family Protopteridae; genus Protopterus; species Protopterus annectens. Next base: position 80,249,561 of record NC_056751.1, on the reverse strand, counting down.
TTAATAAAATAAAGTTTCAGTGTATAAACATGTTGTTAGACAACCATCTTTAAATATTAAAATCTGACACAACCCACCAATCAGAGCAGAAAAACGATAACATTTGATTAAATCATTAAATAATTAATAAACATTAATTAATGCAACATCATTTGTTTCTTTTGCAGGGCAGGCTTTAAGCTAACCACCCCATTATCTGCATTTAGTTCTAAAATCCATCCAAGTTCAACATTTTCAAACTTATTATTCACATTACCCCCGTTACATTTCAATATATACCTTTAATCACCCTGAACTTAAAACTATGTGTGGTCCCCTTCTCATGTACATGCTTTGCCAGAGCATTTGTTTCTAAATTTCTATTAATAGCAGATCTGTGCTCTATAATTCACTCCTTTAACATCCTGGAGCATTTTCCCACATAAAATACTGAGCACGATATGCAAGTAGCCAAATAAACTGTGTGCGTCGTAGTACAACTAGCATAGTCTTCAAAGATATAACATTTCTGGGTGATGGGGTGTGTAAAGATAGGATCTGTATGTATGTCTTTACAACAGCTACATCCAAAACAAGGATGTGCTCCTTTCCTTACACTACCACTTTTTTGACTGCTACCACCCTTTTTAATTCATTATAGCAAAGCCTAGATTTCAAATTCCTTTCATTCCTATATGTACATTTAGGCTAATCCTACAAAATGTTTCTTAACTCAGGCATAGTTAATAGGACATTCCAATAGCAGAATTTTCCTGACATTTACTCAGTTGCCTGCTACAGCAAAACCTATGGTTCACAGAGAGCTTACAAAGCATCAAAGGGATCTCATTGTTGAAAGGTGTCAGTCAGAAGAAGGGTACAAAAAATAGTATTGGATATACCATGGAACACAGTGAAGACATTCTTCAAAAAGTGGAGAAAATATGGGACAACAGTGACATTGCAAAGAACTGAATGTACTTCCAAAATTCATCAAAAGACAAGATGAAACTGGTCAGGGAGGCTGCCAAGAGACCTAGAGCAACATTGAAGGAACTGCAGGAATTTCTGGCAAGTACTGGTTGTGTAGTACATGTGACAACAATCATCTGTATTCTATGTGGTAGAGTTGCAAGACGGAAGCCTTTTCTTACACAGAAAAACATCTGGGTCTGGCTAAAATTTGCAAAACAATACATCAAGTCTCCCAAAAGCATGTGGGAAAATGTGTTATGGTCTGATGAGACCAAAGCTGAACTTTTTGGCCACAATTCCAAAAGGTACGTTTGGCTCAAAAACAGCACTTCGCTTCACCAAAAGAACACCATCCCCACAGTGAAGCATGGTGGTGGCAGTATCATGCTTTGGGGTTGCTTTTCTTCAGATAGAACTAGGGCTTTAGTCAAGGTGGAGGGAATTATGAACAGTTCCAAATACCAGTCAATTTTGGCGCAGAACCCTCAGGGATCTGCTAGAAAGCTGAAGATGAAGGGGAATTTCACCTTTCAGCATGACAATGATCCCAAGCATACATCCAAATCAACAAAAGAATGGCTTAACCAGAAGAAAATTAAAGTTTTGGAATGGCCCAGCCAGAGCCCAGACCTAAATTCAATAGAAAATATGTGGGGTGACCTGAAGAGGGCTGTGCACAAGAGATGCCCTCACAATCTGACAAATTTGGAGCACTTTTGCAAGGAAGAGTGGGCAAATATCGCCAAGTCAAGATGTGCCATGCTGATAGACTCCTACCCAAGAAGACTGAATGTTGTAATTAAATCAAAATATGCTTCAACAAAGTATTAGTTTAAGGGTGTGCACACTTATGCAACCAGCTTATTGTGTATTTTTTATATTTTTCCCCTAACAGATTTGTTTGTTTTTCAATTGAATTGTACAGGTTATAGGCCACATTAAAAGAGGGAAAAGTTTTGAAATGTAAGTGTGTATGTATGTATATATATATATATATATATATGTATATACACACACACACACACACACACACATATATATCTATATCTATATATATATATATATATATATATATATATATATATATATATATACATATATATATATATGTATGGTTCCCATTCAGAAGCCTGAAACATCATAAGCCTGAAAATCAAAATCCTGAAACCAAAAGCCTGAAAATTCAGAATCCTGAAAACTCAAAATCCTGAAAGCCCAAAATCCTGAAAGCCCAAAATCCTGAAACTCAAAATCCTGAAAACACAAAATAGACATACTGATGTCATTGTGGCTTTGCTATTGTTAGCCCTGTGGTGTTAGGTCATGCGTTGGGGTCAGGTAAGTGTGCGGTTGGTTTTATGTTAGGGTTAGGGGTGGTTTAAGTGAGTTAGGGTTAGGGCGCAGGTTAGGCATGTATGCAATAGTGACAAATATTGGGGTTAGAGGCGGTTTAAGTGAGTTAGGGTTAGGGCGCGGCTCAGGTGAGTGTGCAATAGTGACGGACCTTAGGGTTAGGGTTAGGGTCAGGGTCAGTTGGTAGATATTAGTGTCTTTATAGTGACATATTAGCATTATTTGTGTTTTCAGGATTTTGAGTTTCAGGATTTTGGGCTTTCAGGATTTTGAGTTTTCAGGATTCTGAATTTTCAGGCTTTTGGTTTCAGGATTTTGATTTTCAGGCTTATGATGTTTCAGGCTTCTGAATGGGAACCATATATATATATATATATATATATATATATATATATATATATATATATATATATATATATATGGGTCTACTTTGATTCACTGAAAACTCATTTCACTTAATTTCAATTCACCCTCAAAAAATCACTGAAAGCTCAAATTACTGAAAACTGATTTCACTGCATCAGATTTCAATGAATGTAAGTACTGTTGGGCAAATAAAATGTATATGCCCTTTTCCCCACTGTAGTGCGATCCTGGAGTTATATATATAGAGAGCTAGGGGGGTGAGCGCACAGCCCTTTACAATGGTGAGGTGTAGTCCCCCCACCTACTTAGCTTTTATATTTATGAATCTTATTTCACTGAAGGCTAACAATATAAAACCAAAAGTAGGTGGGGGGAGCTACGCCCCCGACAAGCCCCCTATGTTCCAGCTGATTTTCCCAGTAAATTATCAAAAGAAAGAGCAGAGGGGATGCAAAGAATGGATTGCCACATGAATTAGCATAACCTCCATTTTTGAGGGGTTGAGTTCTAGCAAATTCTGCAGCAGACACTGCAGAATATGACCCCAGCAGTCAGCTAGAGTAGTAAAATTAGATGTAAGTTCTTAACAGAAGGAGAGGTAAAGCTGGATATTGCCAGTGTCTAATTCATACTAAAGTCCTTATCCCATAATAACCTCCTTTAGTGGCCAAAATGTGTACCAGGAGCAATAATGGAGCCCACATTCCAGAAGGAATGAAACAGACAAATTTACCCCGGACACCTCCCTGTGCAAGTGGCCCAAGAGTTAAGAGACAAACTGTTAAACTACAGTGCCTGTGAAACTATAGTAGTATTTCATGGCTCTAAAGGATTTTGTGTTCTGTGATGCCACATTCCACAAAGAGATGAAGGAAGACTGAAATTGAATATAATTTTTGAATCCTTGCTTTCAGGATATCCTTAACTGCTGGTATGAGAATTATCTCAGTGCTGTATCTAGGTCTACAGCTGGGCTGATAAGGATCTAAAGGGCTCTAAGAAGTAGGCTAAGAATGCATCTGTGCATAAACTAACTTTTTAAATAACATTTTCTATAAATGAAAGGTTGGAAACGATGGTAATTTTTCAAAAGACTTTCAGGTCAAGCACTTTTTTGGGATCAGGGAAATCAGGCCATCTTTAACCTATTGCTTCCTACAAGAATACGCTCATCATGAAAGCAGACTTTTTGTCCTTCAAGAATATATTCATCTTTACAGATTTCCCTATACTGTTGAAATGAAGATACTTGTCACTATTTCAAAGTCTATTTTCTGACATTCCGGTAAAGGTACATACACAAAACGAATGCAGCAATGTGACATTTAGAAGCTGACATGATTTGTTAAGCATGACAGTGAAATGGTCAGTATGGGATGTGTAGAATTGGAGTTAAGGAGTATTTAACAAAAGGTTTTGAAAAAATAGGGCATTTCCAGGTTTACATTAATTATTCAGAAATAGTGTAATGCTGTCATGTTGGGGTGCTGTATTTAACCAGTGTGTGTTAGTAATAAAATTACATTAAAATATGGCGGGTAATTTTAAATATTCTGAAATATAAATACTCTTTTGGTAAAATAGTTGTGACTAATATCTGTATTTTCATAACTGTGTTAATTTCATAAAAGTTGTGTGATCTGCAAGTGAACAAATGGTAGCATCTTATACAAAACATTAAGGTACACATTGATGCCACTGATACCTGTCATCGAAAACAAAGTGGAAACATTTCAGTCCTCAGTGAGGCTCTAATTACTTGAAATGATGGGCCCTAGCAACTCAAGACAGGATATTATCGACCTGTAGGGTCTAGGTCCAGCCTGCAGTATATGTTATATAGTTCAAAGGTTCATAGGTAAGTGGTAGACTAGCTGCCTTTGTGGGCCATTTTAAACCTAGCCAATTTCCATTTTTATGATTGAGTTTAACTTATCCCATTTGGTTAGAGACTGGCCTACCCATCCCATGGTCGATAATTATATATTATCCCTAACAAAAAAAACCTGTGATCATACTATAGATAATTTGAGGGGAACCAAACATTGTCCAGAAGTAGTATTGGTGGCCGTCCTTGGATAAGTTTTCTGTTTCCCATCCATAGCTCCAAGTTGCTCTTGAATATGAACAGGGATGAACTTTGTTTAATGTGGATAGGAAGTCTGTTCCAGAGCAGGGGTATCTTCTGCAAGATATACATGCCCTACCAAACTGTTTTGTTGATGCAGAATTTGAGCCCTAGACTGAGTATTTATCATGCCACCGGACTTGCTGATATGCAGTAAATCCATCAGTATTGGGTCGGAGGATGCCTTGTACACCAGACACAGGTCACCACTTAGCAAGTCTGTACGATACTGAGTATAATGATAGGGCTTTGAGTCGGTCCATGTAGGACATGTTGTTTATACCTTGCATCCTTTTAGTAAGGTATCTCTGTGGGCATTCCAGTTTTTGCACTTTTCTGGTCAGATACATGTCAAAGATGGCATTATATTCAATGATTGGCCTGATGAGAGCTGAGTAAAAGAGGGAAATGACATCCCTAGATCAAGACATAATCCCTTTGTTTATAAGCTGTGCAGTATAGAAGGACTTTCATAGGTTGGTACTAGGCTATTGGCCCTAGGGCCTATACAAGCCTAGCCATAACAATTCCCTGGCTATTTCTTCCCACAATATTTACTTCCCTGGACCCCTGTCTAGCAGGACGACTGACGTGATCCCTGGGGTGAATTTCCTGCCTCCCATCCAATCTTCAAGGTTCCTTTTGAAGAGGGCCAACAACCACTTAGAAATAGAAAGGTACTTACCAGCAATAGTTTGAGGAGCTGAAAAGCATAGCTCTCAAATGTACCTCCTGAGAAATGTTCCTTATTTTTCGTCTTACAAATTCCACACGGAAAGGGTTTGTATGCATTCATTTTTAAAGAATTTTCTTAACAAATAGTAGGAGCAAGTAATATAGAGTCATATTAATTCAGCAAAAGATAATTTTGCTGGTATGAAAAAGCAGTTTTAACTGTGTTGTGAGCTTCCTAATATAAAATGTGAGCAAATGTTCCACATGATGCCCATTTGTTCCATATTGAGAAGGGTAGTGTTCTGCATTATGAAGAAGGAAGGTAAAGAGCTAGGTTGAAAAGTCCCATAAGCAACCTCTTTTCCTGAGGTATTATGATGGGAAATATACATTAAACATCTCACCAGATTATTTCCAACAGAGGAATATATACAGTGCACCTGCAACAGTAAACCACAAGATGGCACCCTAGAGCTCATGCCTCCAGACTGCTAACAGAATCCAAACATCATTATGCTCAGACCATAACATCAGCTATTATAAATATGGGCATGAACAATTTCATGTATTCATTTACAGAAAAAAGTAAAGAATGAAACAGATAATAACCTATTTGTAACAATCTCCAAAAAAGTTTAGCCATTGCACCTCTTTGAGTTTAGAGTTTACACAAACATGGTTTAAGAGTTAAAAGACAAACCAGAAAAAGACCTACAATTGTCAGGTATGTTGTTATGATTATTTGATAATTCTGAGCTAAATGAGTGTTTTGAAGAAGATGATATTTTTGTCATTCTAACTAAGGCAAGTGAGCAGTGCAATTTACAGCACATTTAGAGGAAGTTCTTGAGGTCAGTAAGTGCTGGATGACTGTGTTAGGGGCTTTGATTAGATGATCCAAAAGTAACCATGAAAGTATTTATTAAATGAATTATGCTGCCAGATGTTGGAAAGACCTCAAAAGCTTTAAAAAATACCAGCAGCAAAGGAACACAAATAAGCCAGTTTACAGACTGATAACGCATTTCCATCTGCAAAGTCAGCAAAAAGTCATAAAGTAAAAACAGATATGCAGCAGAGGGATCCAAAAGTTATTATATGAGCTTGTAAAGCAAATGAGGAATATAAAAGAAAAAAAAATGCAAAATTCATACAGATTTTTTTCACCAGGCTCACTGCAGCATGAAGGGGCTAAGTGTAGAACACACTGAGCAGTTTAACAGTTGTATCAAGTGTGGGAAACCAAAATACCCCTATGATGGGTGCAGAGCCCATTGGAAACTAGTAATATAGTGAAAGAAGCAAATGTTATGGCTTACAGTGTAACCCAATGTGATCACATTAGTTAGGATAGTTGTGAATTGAGTAGTGAGACTGTCAAACATCTAGAGTCAAAGGAGGCTGCCCATTTTGAGACGTAATGCTGGATGCAACCATATCAACTACATTTCCCCCACTTTAACTTACTGAGAAAAGCTACAGGGTAAAGAGTTACTTTAATGGAAACATTATGGGACACACTAGCACAGGTGCATATCCCATATACAAAAGAACAGAGCATGGACAAGCTCCTGATTCCAAGCACACTGATTTTTAAACCTGTGAACCAGACAGCAGTGTCTCCCTTGCAGGTCAGGCAAACCTGAAATTTCTGCTAAGGTCAGCAGAAGCATTTTTGTTAATGCCATGAGTGCCACTGCCCAAAGTTGTTGAGTTGGGTGTACCCAAAGAACCAATCAGAGGCTGAAGTTATTGACTAATTATAGAAAGGTCATACTCAGCAGTTGTTGAAAGACATAATTGAGGCCTTTGTTTCTCTTTTTTCTAAGTGTAAAAAGAATAACCTGTTGATACAGAAGATTGAAACAAGTAAATGGAGTCAGAAGTGGAGCAGTGAGCTTGGGATGACAGAAAATACTGTGAAGTCCTATAAAAGAACAGATCCATTTTCTCTAAATAAGAAGTTATTTTCTTTCCCGATGACATTACTAAGATGACCAGATGACTTTAAGTTTGAGAAGAATATGGTATGTCTCCAGCAGGGAACATGCAACCCTATTCATACCAGATGCAATGAAACTTGTGATGACAACACTTTCAGCATGTTGACATTTCTTGGACATATCTAAAGGGGGTAAAGCCATTTACTCTGTTGAGTCAAGGTCTGAAGGAATAGACCTGTTGTGGCACTCAGCTTGGAGAATGTGTACAGGCAGATTAACAGTGTCACCAAGTGGTCAGATGTAGGTGAGAAAGTAAAACTGCAAAACACAGTTAGAGTCATGGGATTGTTTATTTAATTTGGCTACCAAACAACTGACTAGTAATTTAAATGTCAAAGAAATGTTGAGATGAAAATGTGCCATACTCTTTTTAAGAGATGAATTTCAAATAGAGTATATTCCATCATTGGAAGTATAACATTAAATTTATGGGCAACAATCCTGTGAGACATAATTATGTTTTTGTGTCAATGCCTTTTTGTACTAAGAAATAAATGAGAATGTTGATAATGTGCTGAATAAAGAATTAATAAGGAAATCAGAATCGTAGAAAATATATAAGCTCATACCTTAGCAGTGATTACAGAGAGCAGAGGCAGAAATGCCTTCCAAATTAGCACCCCATTCGTTGCCTTCAAAAAATGCTTGAGGGTTTGAATTACAGTGCATAGTTGTCAGTCCTTTGTCAGAGAAAGTCAATCATAAGTGTTTCCTAGAAAAGAGCATCAGACCCCTTCTGAGTTATATGAGTGAACTGATATTCCCTGTAGCCTGCCATCTGTACAGTCAGAATTTCACATGGGTATGGACAAATGTAACATGAAATATGCTACCCTTATTTCTGGATTTCAGGACAGGATTAGGAATAAGTATATTAGAGGGTCAGCCCAGGTTGGAGGGTTTGGATTTGGCAAGATTACATTGGTTTGGACATGTGCTGAGGAGGGATGCTGAGTATATTGGGAAAAAGATGCTAAGGATGAAGCTGCCAGGTAACAGGAAAAGAGGAAGGCCTAAGATAAGGTTTATGGATGTGGTGAGAGAGGACATGCAGGTGGTTGGTGTGACAGAGCAAGATGCAGAGGACAGGAATAAATGGAAACAGTTGATCTGCTGTGGCGACCCCTAACAGGAGCAGCCGAAAGAAGAAGAAGAAGAAGCACTACCATGGATCTGAGGACTATCTGAGTGACCTTCAGGAAGTCTATGAACAAGCAACACAGAGTTACTTCAGTGGCCAAGATGTGCAACATTTTCAAAAAACAGGTATGAAACCACAGAAGTCAGAAGCTGACTGTATTATGGGAACTTGTTGAAAGTACCCCAGTGCAACTTTTAAGAGACGGAAAGCCAGCTACTTTAAGTAAGCTGCAAAAAATGTAACAAAGTTCATATTTTACTACAAATCCTGTGCACTTGGATTCTAACACATTGCTAAGTGTTTATACACACTATTATTCTCCTGACAGGTGCCACTGGAAGAAAAGTCTAAGCATAAATTAAAGCAGTTTACCGTGAAGAGTCATGAAAAAAACTCATGGGACTCGAGTGCCTTGTAGCTTGGGTAGGCTTAAGGAGCCGAAGGGGAATTTTATGCTCAAGGAGCAGAAAAGGAGTTTTTGGGTTATGGAGCAGGAACAGGATTTTAGGTTTAAGGAACAGGAAGGGGGTTGTAGGTTTAGGAAGTGAGAGGTGGAGTTTTAGACTTGGGAGGTAATCAGGGAATTTAAGTTTAGGGAGAGGGATAGAGTTTTAGGTTTACAGAATGATCAGAGTCTTTATGGTTATGGAAAGTGAAGGTTTAGGGTAAGAGAGCATTGACTCTGGTTGGGAACTGCATGGGAGTTTTAGAGTTTGACTTTAGATTCTGGTAGGTGTGGGGAGGGCAATGTATAGTTGGCACCGAGTAGGTGTGTTGTGAGCTATCAGCACCAGAACACCTGTAGTAGATCCTGTTTGAGCTGGATTAATGGACACGCATTTACTGACCAAATGCCATTTCTGTAAAAAAGCTTTCCAATTGGCATTGATGAGTTAAACAAAAAATAACACCTCATTCAGAAGACTTTGCCTTCTTTATTAATATAATGAATGAGTACACTGAACCTTGGTACAAGGAAGACTTTCCTCTGCAGGATGGCACTTTGATCAGTTGTGCATTATTTCAGAGCTGGATAGCATATAGGAGGACTGCTCTTGTTAATGTTGCCATGACAATTCATTTTGTTTTTATGACATTTTTGACAATGACTCCTAGACTACCATTATGAGCTAAAGGTTTGGAGAGTGAGATATCACTTCATACCTGTATGCCATTCCTTTAACTTACATAATGGATTTGGATGAATTGTTTTGTAATGTCACCATCCACATCGCAGAGAAGTCATGAAGGAAGTAATGTGACATATTTTCATGCTCTCTCTCTCTCTTTATATATATATATATATATATAATTACCCCCCCACACACACACACACATATATATATATATATCTATACATATATGGATTCACTTCAGAATCTCGAAATTCTGAAACATCGAATTTCATGTGATTGAGACCATATGATCGATGTTTCAGGATATCAGAATTCTGAAATAAGTCCAAAAAAAAAAAAATAAAAAGACAATTTAAATGTTTCTGCAGGGGGGCAAGACCCCCTGCACCCCCCACACCCCTGCTACTTAAATATTCCGACTCTGAGATTGCACTACAGTGAGGAAAAGGGAAATCTCCTATTCGGTGCTGTATGCAGATCTCCGTTCACAATGTTGAGATTCCGAAAGTTCGATCATATGGTCTCGGCCATATGAAATTTGATCTTTCAGGATTTCGGCATTGTGAAGTGTTCCCACATATACCTATATCTGTGGAATTAATGGGAAACTTCGATTCAGCTTTACATCAATGTACCTAAGGTGAATGCAGTAATGCAATAACTTAGAACAGCACAATTTCAACACACTTCTGTGCATATTCTAGGGATATTTCTCTGAAGATGCAAAATAACAGTGTTTTTTTAGGGAGGGAAAATCTGCCTGAACCCCAACACCTGCTGCTAATCATATATATACAAATGCTGAGATCACACAATCCCTGATTTACTAGACAACTGTCAACCATCTGCATTGTCAACCAAACTGGATCAACAGTATAATGTTTGTTAATGTTAATTTGTTAATACAGTCTGATTGCTTTTGCATAAATGTAAATTTGCCTATATCACAAGTGATAATTCAATAAAGGTGTTAAAAAAATTCAAAGTCAATCATAGCCATAATCAATCAATCATGACTTTCTTTGCACACACAGACACGTTAATTAGAAACACTAACTATCCAACCCAATACCATATTCATGGGTGACTTTAATTACCCCACTGTTAACTGGGAATCCTTTATGACACCAAATGTACAAGCACAGATATTCCTGGATTTTGTAAACACAAACTCCCTGGACCAGATAGTCAATACACCAGCCAGGGGTGCAAACATACTGGATCTAGTCCTCACTAATATAGAAGAGTGGTACCCATCCCCTACTGTAATGTCTTCCCTGATAAGGTCAGGCCACAAAATGGTCTTCTTTGAAGTACAAATACAATAGGGACCCCCAGCTAAACCTGGAATATTCAGGAAATACTCTAAGGCTAATCTCCTGCTATTAAGTGATAACCTGACAAAATTTCAAGCCCTCATAAACCATGAGAACATTGCTGCCTATACAGAACTGTTCACAGAAACCCTATACAATCAAGTTAATAGCTGCACAGAGGCAACTGAACCCACCAGGAAGAAGTACAGAACTAATTCAAAAAACAACCCACCCTGGTGGAATCACAACAGTAGGCTGTATAACAGAAGGAAGAAAACCATGGCAAAAATTAGGAGGTGCAGCACCCAGCAGGATAAAACCACTCTCATCGAATTAAACAAACAACTCAGAGGACAAATAAAGTCTACCAAAGTCAAATTTGAGGAATATTTGGCCTCTCAGGCCAAGGAAAACCACAAGGCATTCTTTAGCTATGTCCACAACCTCAAAGGCAATGCACAATTGTGTGCAGAGCTCATTGTAATTGGAGCCACGTATACTGAGCCAGAAGATGTAGCAAACCTACTGGCCGATAAATTCAGCTCCAACTTTACCCCTCTCTCCCCCTCAACCTTCCTTCAGGAAATACCATCAAATATAACTCTCCCTGCTATCACTAGGGAACAGGTTCTAAATGCTCTTTGTAAAGCCAAAAACACTGCATCAATGGGCCCAGACAATATTCCAGGATGCCTTCTAAATAGTATGAAACATGACCTATCAGGGCCTCTGAAATTACTATTTAACTGTAGACTCCAAACAGTCTTCATGCCTCATGAATAGAGAACAGCAACAGTCATCTCTGCACAAAGGTGGGCCATCTACAAACCCTGGAAACTACAGACCCACAAGTCTCACCAATCTTGTATGTAAAGCCATGGAAAGAATTATCTTTCCATCAATAGTGATCAATCATTAGTCATCAATAGTGATACAGTAAACCTCCAGACACTGGACCCAACCCAGTTTGGTTTCATCAAGGGCAGATCATACTTTCTCAACCTGGTGGACTTCTTTGAGAAGGTGACCAAAGCAACGGATGAGGGCAAAATGGTTCACATTGCCTACCTTGACCTGGCCAAGGCATTTGACACAATACCCACTCAGGCATTGTTGATAAACTCAGGAAGTTAGGTACAAACTCTTATGCCACCTGGTGGATAGTCATCTGGCTCACAGACTGGACCCACAAAGTTAGAATTAGGGAGTCCACCTCTACAGCAAGGCCAGTCACAAGCGGAGTCCTGCAGGGATCAGTCCTTGGACTGCTCTTTTTGGCATTTACTTCTCTGAAGTCAAGGCCAATGTCAATAGTCTCTGGCTGACTAAATTTGCAGATGATTGCAAATTAGGAGCTGTCATTGAATGCCACACTGACAAAAATGTTCTACAGGAGGGGCTGACACAGACAAACAACTGGTGTCAGAGGCATGGAATAAAACTAAATGCCAAGAAATGCATAATAGTATCCTTTGGGAAGTCATCCACCCCTGGTAACTATCATATTGACAACACACCCCTTAAAGTTGACCCAGTAGTCAAGGACTTAGGGACAAACATAGATGGTAAGCTAGCCTTTGAACATCAGGTGTCTACAGTAGTGAGGAAATCATTCTATGTTGCGTAAACAAAGGTATGACATCTAAGTCCAAAGAAGTAATTGTTCCACTTTATTCGGCATTCATCACACCTGTCATTGAGTGCAATGCCCCCTTTGGTATGTACCTAACCAGGCATATCCAACAATTGGAATGTCCACAGAGGTTCCTCACTAAAAGAATACAGGGTGTAAGTAATATGTCCTACGCTGACCGCCTCAAGGTCCTATCCCTGTATCCTGTCTCCTACAGGCTTTTGAGGGGAAATCTATGGCTGGCATACGGGGCATTGTCAGACCCCATTCTGATGGATCTCCTGCATACCCACACAAAAAAAAAAAACGCACCAGAATTACCCATTTTAAAGACTTAAACTTTGTCTGCGATATAAATAAGACCTGCTGGACAGACAGGTATGTATCCCAGAGACTACCCCATCTATATAACAGGCACCACATCCATGTGAAGCAGAGTTCCTCCCTAACCCAATTCAAGTGCAACTTGGACAACTGGATGGGGAACAGGAAATTCATCCCTGGTTAGGCACTGATGTCTGTAATGGACATAGGCAACCTGTAATGATTCATCTCCTAGGCCCTTGCTTGTAAATGTTTTATCTCCCAAGCCCCTGCTTACACTTATAAAGGGTATCTGAACTTGTCAGAGATTTGGGATGCATAGCTAGGCTTAAAATGGCCCTTGTGGTCATTACCCTAGTAAGCATCTATGCACCTATGAACACACACACATGTATGGGTGCAGAATATTTTGTCAATGAGTTTCCATTGATGAGATAAAAAACAGTACAGCTGATCAAACAAAATCATCTAAATGAACATTACCAGCTCTTTCAATATGAGATCAAGGTACAGTGATAATCAGGGAATATGCCCTCCCCCCTATAGTGAAATTTCAGAGTTGGAATACATAATTAGCAGGAAGCTGGCTGATTTTGATACTATAGAAGCATCGTGTTTTTGTGAAATCAGTGGACACACAGGTTAAGAAAGCTTTTCATTTTCCATGCTGTTGTGTGATATGCATACATACACACCCACACACTTACATATATATATATATATATATATATATATATATATATATATATATATATATATATATATACATATATATATATATATATATATATATAATGTGTATATATATATATATATATATATACACACACACACACACACACACGTATATATGGATATCCTTTATAACATCAAAGTACCACAATAGTGAACACAAAATATCTCTCCTAAAGGATCACAAGTCAAAACACATGTTTTTTGCAAGGGCATGCCCTCCTATGCCCCCACATCCGCTGATAATTATATATGCCAACTCCAAGAGCACACAACAGCGAGGAAAGGGAAAATTCCTCCTCCCAGCTGTTCTGCAACTGACCCAAAGTTATACTAGCAGAAGCAGTCATATGACTAATCATTCACTTCTGCTAGCATTAAAAAGATTTGCTATTATGAACATTCGACTATATGAAATGTTTCCTTATATACACAAGTATGTGTGTGTGTGTGTGTGTGTATTTTATATATATATATATATATATATATATATATATATATATATATATATAATCTCCAAATACATTGCCTGTGCACGTATAATGTGAAATGCATGCATGGAAAGTTCAAATTCCACAACAAAAAATGAAGTAAATCCAGTAGAGCACCACAACACCATCAACCGTAAATAAACTTCGTAGGCATCAGGAGGAGCAAAATGTCTTTAATAGCTCGCAGACAGTAAAAATACAAACTCCAAACCAATTTCACCTCTTAGGCGTCATCAGTGGATTGTACCTAGTGCTTCATCATGAAAACATTACATATCACACACACACTATATATATATATATATATATATATATATATATATACATATATATATATATATATATATGTATACATATATATATATGCACCCACACACACACACAAACACACACACACACACACACACACACACACACACACACACACACACACACACACACACACACACACACACACACACGTGTATTATCAGTGTGCTTGGTGAACTGTGTAATCCAACCTATGTGCCATCCTTGCATCCTGTGTGTACTGTCTTACTCTGAGTAAGGTCAGAGTCAGTAGCTGAGCTAGATGCATATTCACCTTTAATGCAACCAGGTTCAGAAAGTTATAGGTTCTATCCTTCCTCAACACTCCAATTTATTTTGCGTACACCACTATAGAGCAGAAGCATGCTGCCCTCTTGAGGTGCTCTTCTTCAGATGGAACATTAAATGGCATCTCATTTGTTATTCTGATGGTAGTTCAGGTGGATCTTAATGATCCCATGGCATCTGCAGATGAAGGCTAAAGAATTTCCTCACAGTTTGGTGAGTTTCCTCTTGCAACTGTAAGCAACACCCTGTGACTCCACTACAAAAGAGCTACATGCTCAGTGGAATCTAGCCAATCAACAAAATGTAGTAAAATACATTAATTTGTCATTCAGTGCTTAGAGATAAGCCATGAATGCATATTTTAATGGGTTTGTTGGCAACCATTCCCCTGTCAAAAATAAACGACAAATATACAAAGCAATAAGCAAAAATAATTTTCAGGAAGATTTTTTACATCCAGCTTGCAGAGCTTGTTCTAATTTTATAATAATGCCACAACTATATTCTGACATTTTGTTTATATGTTATTAAGCTATCTAATTAGCCTGTTAAAACACTGGATTCCAAGTGTCCAATATAAAGAGAGAGAATCTGCACAGCAGCAGGTATTCATAGTTTATTTCTATTTGTGTTATCACAGTATTTTTACTTCTGACAATACAAGTGTATGTCAGCCCTGCAGTACAATGTGCACTTTACCTGTTTTGTATTTTAGATGGATGCAGATGGTTTAAATTTTAATAATGCCACTTTGTTACTAGTTTGGTTCCTCTTTCATGGGAACTTTCGGTGTACTTTTCTTTGAAATACATAATTTTCCTTTCTATACAAAATAGGATGAAAATATAAAAATATATTAATTCTAGGAGAAAAGGGCAGTGCCATAACCTTTAGTGGAACTGGTAAGTAATTTAAAATAGATTGCATCAGAGTGAAAAGAATATGACATTTCTGAAAATCAAACGTGCTGCATAACACATGGGAAAAAAGCTTCTTTCTGCCTGTCACCTTTGTTGTTGTCATGTTAGCAGGCTTTAGAGCGGCATTTTAAGATTTATTTGTTCCACAGGGGGGCAGCATTCCATACATCCACTTTGCTCCCTCTAAAGAACCAAAAGGCTGGAATGTATCACTTTCTAGCAGCCACTGGTTTTAAAAGTGAAAGCCCTTGTAATATCAAAGAGCTGCTTGTTTGTACTTTTTTTCTCTTAATAAATCAGGAGCACCACAGAAAAATACCAGACATGCTTGCTATCAATAATGAAGAATGGAAATATAGTCATAAGAGTGTTAGGCCACGTGCATTACATTTACTTATCTTTGCTTCCCAAAGCCATATGCAGACTCTAATATTCAATGTGAGCACAAACAATTGTGCAACATATGTATGTTCCTTGTGGCTTTCCACTGAGGTTAATAAAAGTGACCCCAAACCTGCTTTGTTTAAATATTATTAATGTCAGTAATAACAACTGAGTGTTTTGCTATTTAATTTTACCTTTCTATGGATCAGCATTGACAAATGCAACTGCAGCCTTATCTGTCTATAGCTACTGTTCAGCATTTAAAATGATACTGACTGTATTTAAACATTTTAGCTTAAATGCATACATTTATTAAGAATATGACATATAGTTTTTTAATACGATAAAATATCCATGGGTATAGTTACATATGCTGACTAGTAATCCATTTAACAACATGGAAGGTAAAGGCTGAGTGCATATGAATAGATAACTGTAAATTAATGAATACATTTATATGTTATTTCTATTTTATGTACACAAAAACACAGACATCTACATTTTGTTTGCTTCTTCATTATCTCTGCATAGAATCACCAAGGTGATAGATGTTTCCTTTGCTCTTCACCAAAATATATAACAAGCAATTGGGGAGTCCATCTTCCCTCTAAATAGCATTCATTCAGATGACATCTGACATGGTGAATATAGTCCACTAGAGGGAGGACTGAATATCTGCAGGCATGCTTTTCTGTCTCATATGAAATACAAACAGAATTTCTTTGCCATCTGAACATTCCGTAGTGACTGCCTGTGTTGTAACAAGATAGTGAGGCAGTGGTGTCACATCGTGAGAAAGCACACTGTATAGTGAGACTATGCATATGGTAACTTGTGGGTTTATGCCAGACTGATTATCCTTTGCATTTTGAGCACCATTTTGAGCACCAAGGAAATCAAAGGATAGGAAAAAGCAACCTCCTGAGCAGTATTAGTGTGTCATTTCTCACCCACTTTTGCATCCCAAGAGCAATGAAATTTGAATTGAATGAGTGCAAATGCAGGCATTAGGGTCCAGGTGTCTAAAATCAGAAATTAGAGGTGTGGCCAATCAAAACATAAAGAAAAAGGTTACGTTTATAAGACTGGTAACATGTTTATCACAAAATGAACAGTAAAGCCAAGCTTATTTTATAAAACTGATAGTTTGTGAAACATAAAACAGTAAAGCCAGTTTTCTGCTGCAAACATTTACTTCACTGTCAGTAACAGCCATTTACATTGACAGTCCAACACTCAAAGTATTTTTGTAGAAAACTCGACTTAGCAGCCAGGTACTAAACTATATTTGGTCAATGGTTATTTGATTTAACAGTGGGTCTGTGGCACAGGGGTATAAAGCCATTATTGAGCCCCAGATGATCCATGTTCATTTAGTGGCACGTGCTATTGGAACTGTAGGGAAGGAAGGGAAGTGAGTGGCAAACATGGAGGGCTATTGCCTAAACTCACTACAATAAAGCAGTGTAATGAGCCTGGCATGCTCCATGCTGTGGAAGTGGTGTGCCACATAGTTGGGAAGTTGCTTATGCTCGGAAACGTGCAAGTATGTCCTGAATGCAGTGATTCTGGAGCTTGCAAGGCTGCTGTGGGGTTGCAGGAGTACATTTCCCAACAGCAGTATGATGCTGCACCAGCACCCTCGATCTGCTCACCAGCCCCAGGTGCAAATTGGGTTTAGCCTGGGGGAGGATAAAGTGGTCTGGTAGAGAAACTGATGGTAGCTTATGGTCAGCTGCAGGGAGGAGAAAAAGAAAAAAATATATATTTCATTAAAACCACCTCATTCACAACCTTCTGACAACTGGAGCTTTTGGACATCAGTGTATTATCTTTGTTGGTAGATTTTCCCTCTGTAATGCCCCCCCCCCCCCCCGCACCAACATGACAGAAAGCCTCTGGAGCTGCAGCTTATTTATAATTTACGCATAGGCTGAAAAAAAAAGTTATAATCTTTAAAATATAAAATATGCTCTTTGATTCGCTAATTGTGACTGACAGACTCTCAGGTGCATGGTTGTCAATCAGGTGAATGTATCACATGATTTAATCTGTATAACATTTTTCACTACCTGAGCTTCAACAAGTTAGATTCTCCAAAAAAACAAAGTGTGTTATCAAATACATTTGGAATCGAGTCTTGCTGGTGACTTAAGACACACTGTTTTTAAAGGCAGGTTACTTTTGTTTATAAGAATAAATGTAGTGTTACGCTATGATGTGGGCTTCAAGCACATAGTCTTTCATCATGACTAATAACTGACTACTTGAATGTAACATTTGTGACTAATAACTGACATTTGTGGCTGGGTTTCAACTCTTATCTCTGTCTGCAATGTCAAACTCATGTAGCTAGAGAAATTTTACCAGGAACTTTGTATTCCATATTGGTTTCCGAAACTGACCATTGGTATAAAAACTCAGACATTTTGCTGTGAATGGTGTGGAATATCACATAAGATTCCCTTTCCTGTTTTATGTTGTACTTTGAAAGCTTGTTTACATTTTTTCAATGTGATGTTTTTTTCATCATGTCTATATTTACAGATCATATATAGATAAAAAAACACACGCACGCGCGCGTACACACACACACACACACACACACACACACACACACACACACACACACACACACACACACATATGGATTCAGTCCCATTGGTCACTTTTCCTGTTGGTCATCTGCAACTATATTGATGTGTTTTAATCAACCTATGGTTTAACTGACAGGGAGCAATCTCTGTGTGAGATCACAAAACAGCGGGGCTATGAAAGTTTCCATTTTCCTATTTATATATATATATATATATATATATATATATATATATATATATATATCTCCTTAACTCTCTCTCTCACACACACACACACACACACACACACACACACACACACACACACACACACAGATCCAGGGATGCCTGCGGTGTTGGGCCTCAGAACATCCCTGGTCGGGCATTATTTCCACAATAACACGCACCCTGTTGGGTATTATTGCTTGCTTAGCACATTTTGAAAAAAATATAATAATAACTTGGAACCATTTAGCACTTTTGTCCCCACTCATTTACTTGAGACTTCATGGTGTTTCAGTAGTGCTGAACAGTTCAGAGGTGTTATTTTTGTATTTGTAGTTTTGTTTACACTTTTAACCTGCCTTGGTTGTTAATTTGATTAAATCCAGTTTCCCCTGTGGTCTTCTGCCTGTCACTACTATGGCACTGTCACCAAGATGATCAGTGCTCCAATGGAGATGGAGGAAAGTCAAGGATAACTTCTCCATCAGTGACTCGACTGTGATATAGCAGGTATTATGACGCAGACAGAAGGCTGAGTTCCCTCTGGGAGTTTGTCTTTCTTACAAGTGTAAATGTGTAGGCAGACGTGATTATCCAAGAGCTTGCACACTTGCTGAGCTACTTCTCACCCCTTAAAAGGACATAGACACTTTTCTTTGAAGGAAGTTCTTAATTCATTAGGACATCCTGTCTCTCTGTAAAGGAAGTGGGATCAAGCAGGATGGACAAGTTACCTTTTTCTACCTTGATCCACTGATCTGATCCTTCACTGAAGATGGATCACCAAAGCTGCAAACTGTAGCTGTAGTGAAGAGCTGAAAATCAGAAAATAAAGTTCCTTTATCATGTGTCATTGAAGTTCATGTTTATAGCCTTAGTTCATGTTTCTGACATCTAAGTAATCACTCAAAATGTGTATTTCATCAAGAATATAGGGGAAGAATATACTGATAACAATCAATAACTGAAGAATTGGTAAATGCAGTAAAGGATGTTTGAAAAGTGCTTTTGTTTATGACATGACTGGTAGGGCCTTTCATTATCTGTAGAGTAATGCATTCAATATGATGTTCTGCTCTTTGCAACCAGAATGTCCAATAAGGGTGAATGGGCACAGTGTGTGTGTGTGTGTGTGTGTGTGTGTGTGTGTGTGTGTGTGTGTGTGTGCATGTGTGTTTGTCTATTAATGTATGCAATTTTTGTAAAATTATTCTTAACCACCTACATCATTGTAATTATATTCATCCAGGCTATGCCTAAAAATGGTCCGTTGTGATCAGTGCACTAGCCACATAAGCAAACATAAACTCTGTGACATACATGTGATTTAATATGTGCAGTAAATAATTTGAAACTGTCTGTATAACTTCTACAGAGGGTACACTGAGCAGCTTTTAGGTGCAACTGCTACAGAAGTCAACACCATAATTAAGGTCATACTGTATAGTGCTGGTGAGGATCTTTGCGTGGCTGCCAAGAGACCAAATGCATATAATTAAGGAAGATGAGTAATTCTTGTTTATTACAGCTACTCCTCATGTTGCCTCAGAAGAAAGCTTAAGCATTTCCTGCATTTCATAAAGAATCCTTGCTTTTCCAACACTAAACACGCAGAATTGACTACAAACAATGATAATAGAATTGAATACAAACAAGAGATAATTTGTAAAGTGTTCAGGTATTAGAGCCAGTTAACAATACTTGTGTAACACATAGAGACATGTTTGAAAGGAACAGGCAGTGTTTAAGGACATTGTTAGATTTGTGGAAAACACCTTCCAGATATGCATAATGCTGTGATCCAACCCACTGTAGTAATCTTATTTTAACATTTGTACAATCTTATCTTTCTTGCCTCACTTCTCTTTTACAAACTGTGCACTTTCAAATGGAAAAAAATATTATTTGAATACCCTCCAACAACCCACATTTTAAACTATTGCAATAGGGATATTGGTAGTCTGTTATTGGTCTGCTTCTCCCAGTTAAATACAAACTGTAGATATAGCAGGTAATGTGATTTCGATCTTAAAACAGTTTGTGATTAAATTGCTTTGTAGCTGCTAATACTTCAACAAATGGCTATTCGCTTACTAGATTTAATGCATCTGCAGAAGCATGCATACTGTGATTATACTGGAATAAAATACTAGGACACAAAAAGTCCAATTAGCTCTGCTCCCCTTTGAAAGTGAGAAAATCTCACTGTGACATTTCTAAACACTGTAAATGGTGCCGAGCATAGGGAATATTCAGCCGCTGCTATTTGACACACCAGTCTGCTTTAAAGTCTTTTAACAGAAAACAGTAAAAGTAGGTATGGTAACAGAGGCTAATGAAGAAAAATGATTCAATTTCATGCTGGTTGGATGTAATAACTCCGTTACCATTTTAGCACATTACTGTCGCCCTGGATGTTGATCAAGGCAGATTTCATTTGATGCATTGTTTCTATTTCTGAACTGACATGATTTGTGTAAGTTGTGGAATTTAACTCAAGTTGACAGGATTCCCACCGGGCATACCTGAGCTTTCCAAGTTGCTTTTACAATTCCAAAAGATTACTAGATATTAGTCAAGGCTAAACATTACCTAAACATTTGTGATATAGTCTGGTAGTATGCCAGCAGTTCTAACAGTATTTTATGTGTCATAGCAGTGGGCAGAAAAGTGGGTATTTTGACATGATTCTGGTAAATATCAAACTAATATGAATATAAAAGAAAAGATAATGTGAGGCTAGGAGTTTCTTCTTATCAACAATTCTAATGTGGACTGCATTGCCTGCCAATAACTGGTAACACAATGACCTTCAAATATAAAATGACTATAAATAAAAATATTTTTAAAATAGTGGCTGTTTATAATTCCTGTAGCTACATACTTCCATGATAAACAATGTTGAATTGACAACTATGGATTGAAATTCTTTTTGAATAAGCAGTGACTTTTCAGCCTGGTTACAGTAGGAACACATTGATATTGATGTCTAGTAAATACCTCATTTTAGAAGAAATTAAAGTTTCTATATTTTTTATGTTCCAAGTATTGCATCTTATGCAGGTAACATTAGACATATCCATAAAATATGAAGCAGTCTTCCTAACTGTACAATTAAACTTTCTAATGGTTTGACAGTCAGTATGATAGGATAAAACCTCCATATTTGTACCTCCACTTATATTTTAATGTGTTGCTATATCTCATCACTTTGTCATTAAAAGTCATTTGTCATAAGAATATTCTCTTAATTGCTTCTTCTGTTTTTTGTTGTTTTTTTTTTTTTTTTTTGAAATGCTGTACATCTATGCTGTTTGTCATGGTTTATTTTCATCTTGGTCCTTGTTCCAGACTTACACATGAATCCATAAGAGTAGAACAGTTTTGTGTCTGACGAGTGTTTCAGAGCAGACTGTCATCTTAAAATATTTTTGTCTTCAATTAAATGTATTTTCCTTAATGAAAGATAACACTGACCAAGAAAAAAAATAAAAAAAACCCCCAGCAAATCAAATTCCTTAACTGCATAACTAAGATCATTGATTAAACTGTTCCACTGAGGGAAGAAGTACTAACTGCTAACACAGTTTAATCTTTTTACAAGACTAGTGGGCATCACTTTAAACAAATAATAATTGCATCAACATATACTCTCTTCCATATCTTGTATTGCTTCCAGTGTTTGCTTTTAGAATAATTCATTGCTACTACCAAAATAAGCTGCCTAATCAGCTACGATAAAAGTGACACAACAGTGTATTGCATGTGTGCTGCCATTTACAGTGTTATGGCACTAGAGTATGGCAGGATGTCTTATGACTGCAGAGACTACTGCTTCTCATGTCAAAGAAGTCTGAATTGCGTAGGGGAAATTTTTAAAAAGCTAAGATTTTTTTAAATATTGCCACTTTATAACAACAACTGATCACTCCAGTCAGGGTTCATTGCAGTAATACATTTACCCAATCCACTGATTTTTATCCCTCCCACATCAAGGTAAACCATGCTGGTCATTGGTAAACCATGTACAGCCCACAGATCATGATGATCAATTGCATTAATAGCCACCACCACTCCAGGGCTTCAGTGCTACTCATGTTAACCTGCAGGGATGAGAATGACAGGAGAGTGGTGAGATGCAGCCTGATTTCACAGCCAGCATTGCTGTGAGTGAGATGTACATCTCTGCTGTCACACAAGTTTTCATTCATGCATTCATTTAGTATGAGGTAAACAAAAAGGAAAGCAGTGTTCCTGTGATACTGAGGCAATGATATGCTATAAATGTTATCAAATTATTTAATGTTATTGCATGAGTCTCTTTCTGACAGTATATAATCTGTGTTTTACTTTGAGTTGCCACAGTAATCTACATAAAAACATATATATTTATATATATATATTTATATATTTTAATATTCGTAGCACAATTAATTTCCATTGTCAAAAAAACACAGTGTTAGCATGCGTACAGTTGACAGACCCACTGCACATTGAAAAATGTAATAGACAATCTGAGATCCATAACTTTTCAAATGCAGCGACTTACACAATCAACATTATTCTTTATAAGATCTTTAAAATCTAAAGATAAAGACAATACTTTACCATTCTGTCAATAGTTTAAAGCTCTTGTTTGGCAGTCTTAAAATTAAAACCAGATCTTTTTTTCTTTATTAATTTTTTTTTTGGTCCATGTACAGTAGACCATTGTTTGCCACTGGGTGCCTTTACTTGATTTCAGATGCCAGGAGTCATTACTGACTACGCTGGACCTAATCTGATGCATTTTTACTTTATCTGAGAGGAGAGTGTGGCATCCCAGTGTAACACCATATTAATGACCATATTGATTTTTGTTTTATGGCCTACCCATTCCCAGCCCCACATATGATGCATGGTAATGTAAGGCTGTTAAGGACAATAATGTCTGTTGATAAATGTCCTGGTATTTGCAAGCTTAAAATTCATATTTTCAGTATTATTGACACCACTTGGGCTGTTATATTATGTTTAAGACTCCTCCCATTAGGATAGGCAAGCCAGTAAAATGGCAGTCCCTTTCATATCCCCCATTCCAGCTGACTCCTCTGGTGACAAGGGTGCTAGTCAAACCAGGATTGCTAGAACCACATGCATGGCTCCATCTGTAAGTGCTTTGTGCTTCACTACACTGTAACACAGTATTTCTGCATTGTATTGTTGCAGAATGTGTCATGAAAGCATGCCTAAACACAGTGCAGTTACATACTGTTAATTCTGCTATGGTAAAAGAGAAGAACTGCCTAATTGTATTTATTTCTAATAAACATAGCCAAAACATACTTCACAGAACATGAAAACATTGTTAGTGTACTGATGGATTTTTTCATAACTGGTTATCAACATTGACATTTGCAAACATTTATCAGAACCTAAAACTGGTATTCTGTACAAATCACCTGGATGGTGTTGTTGAGATGGAAGTGTATCACTACGTAAATATGGAAGATGAATTCCATAATTCTGTAGTGTTGTCCATACTGATGTCTCTTCCCCCAAGCAGTGACCTAAATGTGATGGCAGGTGCATTTGATCCTTGGGGTACTATATATAAGACACCACATTTGCTATTCAGCACCAAGGAACAGATAACTAAATTCCATTTCAGTACAGCAGTAGAAAGTGTTTGTTCCAGTTACTGTAGCTAAATATTATCCTGGTAGTTTACAGGAAAACTGTCAGAGTGAAGCATTGTTTCTCCTGTCGGAACTGATCATTAATAAAAGTTATAATAATCATAATAATTTAAGAAAGAAATAATTTTAAAGGAGTTAATAATTTTCAGCAGGAATTTCTTAAGTCTAAATAATTCTGTACATATTGGACACTTAGTTTAATAAACCATTTTGTCCTGAAGGTGCAATGAGAAAACGGAGAGAGGGGTAGAGTGGCTTTAATTTATTCTCAGATGTGTGCCTGTGAAACTGTGCAATTTTACCTATGAACATAGCACTATTACATGTTCATGGGGCAGTAACTATTCACCAACAAATTATCAGTTATAGAATAGAAAGTAATGTTATTCCTGTGTGGTTGCTGTGGATCCAAAAGCAATGTTATACCCTCTCGAGTTGTTGTAGGACAGAAAGCAGTGTTATACCCATGTTTTTTTTTTGCGGGACAGAAAGCAGTGTTATACCCATGTGGTTGTTACTGGATATAAAACCATGTTATACCCATATGGTTATTGTAGGACCAAAAGCAATGTTATACCCCTTCAGTTGATAGAGCAGAAAGCAGCCATATACCCATTTGGCTGTTGTGGAACAGAAAGCAGTGTTATACTCATGTGGATGTTGTAGGACCAAAATCAGTGTTATGCCTTTCCAGTTGTGTGACAGAAAGCAGTGTTGCACTCCTCCAGCTGTTGCCAACACTAAAGTTACCTATTCTGGAAGACATACAGTTGCATCAGAGTTTCACTTATTCACTTTACCAGATCAAGTTGAAAAGTTATACAGACTCTGACGCAGTTGCTTCACTACTATATTTTAAAAGTTCAAAAATCACTTCATCCTTGTCTTTGCTGTGTTGTCTTTAGGATTTTGCTAACTTTAGCTACCTTTACAGACATGCCACTTGAGCAGTTGCTGTGCTTGAACAGCTCAGTTCTTGTTTAAAATCAAAGTGTGAGTGATTTCTCCATGGCCAACAGAGATAAAGCCTTGATAATGCCCTAGGTGACCATGTATTGGGTAGTAATCATGATGCTGAAGGAGCTGGCTGGGAAGGGTAGCAGTGAGGAGATGGTGCTGCCCCACCTATTGAAAGGAAAGCCACAAATCTGTCTGTTGGTCTATGGTCACTTTTTAGAGGCCATGTGCTACAGCATTCTACATGTGTATAGGGATATGTATTTGGTGCTGCCAAAAAGTGTGCATATATTGTAGCCATTGACACATTTGTATGGAAGTATGGATGCACTTCTGGTGACAGTGTAGCAGGACAACGCATCTAATCACCAAGGGGCTAGGGTTACCACAGCCTCACGAAACATTAGTGGCCAAGTGTGTAATAGCCTTGATACAACTAGCTTTTCCCTCCTAAGGTAGGACCAAATGGGCCTGCTCAATAGCAGCAATGTCACATGCTCAGAAGAGGTCAGGAAAACAAAAATTAAAAAGTGTGGTTAGTATAGCATGGTCTAATGTGTCACACAAGTGTGATACCCACCTACTGCCCTTGTTAGTTAACAAAGGTTTATTGTCTTCATTTTAAATGGGAATGAGTTGAGTGCTGGTCATGCTTTACAGCTCAGTGACAGTCCCGTACGATGTCTTTAATTCTTTGAGCCACATTTACTTGTGGCTTCATGTGCTTCCCTACATTTTTCTTCTGTTCGTTGCCTTTTCTCTTTGTGGCAGTTTTTTTGACATCTTTATCCAGCTGCTGAATCTTCTTGTTGGCAGTAAGTTAGTCATACTCTTTTTACTTGTGGAGGAATTTCTTGCTTGAGATCTCATGAGGTGCTGTAAACTCATTTGGCATTCCTAGCACCTTTTCAGCTGCCAGGTTCTCCTGTGGCACTTTTTCTTGTTACCTAAAGAAGTAACAGCCACTAACCAACAACATCTATTAAGTGCTGCAAAGAAACAAAGCTGTTTGTAAACTTTAGGGAAAACTCTTGATATGCACCTATCTTTAAATTTTCAGTAGCAAATAGTTGTGGAAATCAACCTGACAAACTTTGTAGGTTTGTAAGCTCGGAATTCTTGCTAATAGCATATGGCCATGGGTGCCATCAAGAAATCAGTTATATTACCCACTATTTTGGGGATATTAATAGTGTCCCCCATTAAGAATATTATCCCTACATGTCTAGAGTGAACATTTGTGATCACCCATCCAGTCATCCAGACTGGTTTTAAAGATTTTCAAGCAAGTATTCCGCTTGATATGTGAGGGAAGTCTAATCCAGAAATAGGCAATGGCCTCAATTGGATACTTGTTTAATCATTTTTAATATGACAGTATAAGTTTAGGTGCCTAGAGTGGGTGTTTAGCACTATTTCTATTTAGATGAATGAACTCAGAGATCACCCCTTATGAGCCTATATAAGACTGAGTAGAGGGATAGGTATTTTGTCTGTCAGAGAAGCTAAGGCACTAAGATGTGAGATCTTTTTGGATGAGGAAACATAGAGGTCTGTCAAGCTGCTTTAGGTGCTTAGTGAGTTACGTGCCAAAGGAGGCATTTAATCAGTGATGCACCAAATAAAGGAGGAATAAGGTGGGACTGTAACTTCTGTAGACCTTGAAGACAAAACACAAGGTGTGAGTTGTGCCAAAAGAGATTTTTTTTTTATGAATATAGGTACTCAAGTCTGTGATGACCAGGTCAAATTTAAGTGAAATGTTATCTATACAGTATGTGGTGGTAATGGTACATTTACCATAGGAAGCTAACCTGCATTTTTTTACCATTAAAAGTAAGCCAATGATTATTAGAGCAAGCATTTGTTTAGTGTAACCATTGGCGGAGAATTTGATTTTCAGAATTGGATTTGATAACCACCCCCAGCTTGCAGTCATCAACAAACATAGTTACACTACCTTTCTTGTCAATTAAGTATATGCCAAAAAGAAGCAGATCATCACTGGGACATCACTGGTGATATTTTTATATCTAAATCAAATATTCCCACCCTTAACATTAAGGATTCTGTCAGATAGCCATTTAGCTATCCAGTCAACTTATTCTGGATTAGTGATGGTTGGGAACATTTCTCAAAAATCCAAGCATAGGGGATAATGAAAAAGTCCTCAGCATGGAGTAGGGAGGTAGGTAGGCAGTGTGAATTGTATCTTATTTATCCATGTCCTTGGCAACCCTTCTGAAGAACTTATCCAGGATGAATATGCATGATCTGCCTTTTACAAAGCTGAAGTTGAGTGGATCCATGGATAAAAGGTTGCCTATAGTGTTGTTTATTAGCTCAGCTATTGTGCGTTCCATAGCATTGGAAATAATACTAATGAGGCTAATAGACCTGTAATTCCCAGGGCTATTAGAGGGACTACCTTTATACAAGAGTGCCATAACATCTGTTCTCCACATGGGGGAGGTAACAAATGGAGACACTTAGGTTGAAGGATTGATGGAGAAGTTTTACTTGGTGAAACTTAATACTTCCCAGCAGATATCCATGGATATTGTCAAGAGCCATGGAACTGGTACTTTTCATTTTGGAAAGTGCTGAATGGTCTTTGTCAGAGGTGATTTTGGGAGATGAGTTGTGAGGATGAATGGTGGGGCAGAGGGAAAGATGGATGTATAGGTGGAAGAGAATTTGTCCATAAGGTTATTAGCATTATCCTTGCTGTCCAAGAAAGTGACACCCTAAGACACAAGTTCAGTACAGTGTTGGTTAGTTCTAAGCATCATAGTATAGCTGAAGAAGGCCCTGTGACTGTCCTTTGAATTGATTACAACCCTAAATTCATAGTTGGCCTTGGTTTTCTAAATGATAAAAATTCAGGGAATGCATACCAGTTTTAAATTCCCTTTATGATGATGCTCCCGTAAAAGTGAATGGGTGACCTTTATCTTTTGATGCCATTCACTTTTTCATTGTAGAGAAAAATTCTTGCTCAGCCAAACAAATCAGGCACCACAAATCTGAACATTTCTCAGGGGGAGATACCATGGCTAATTAATATTGGGCTATCCCCTTGCCTGTCATATTAACACACTGCTTTGCCCATGAGACTGCTGTCCATGCTGGGGCCTCTACAAGGTGAAAACCTCAGAGTTAGAGACATCTATGAATCAGAAAGGCACAATGTGGAAACTTTATATGATAGGTTTATGCTGAAATTTACATCTGATAGCTCTGCATCTCTGCTGTGAAGTTGTATCATTTAGGTGTAACAACAGCCAAGAATATAATCAGTCTTGTAGATGACTTGTTCTTTGGTATCTTAAACTAACTTCCTTTAAGATATATCAGTAATTAGTTTATGAAACAGAATTATGAAGTCATCTGTGTAGCTGAGCTGTATAGTTACATCACAGCCAGATTATTTTTTGTCTGAAGCAGAACCATGCAAATATTTCGTCTTTAGTTGATTTGCTAGTACTTCAGTTGCAGCTCATTTCACATGCATTTACTTTTACAGCTGAGTGTGCTGGTTATTTCTTTACTACAGTTATAGTGTGAACATTCCCCTGACCGGCGGTAGTGGTGCTGCGGTAGCGTTGTCGCCTCACAGCAAGACGTTGTCCCGTTCGATTCTCAGCTAGAGCGTCTTGTGTGTGGAGGCATGCGTGAATGGGCGTACCTTCGTTGAAGGTTGTGCATCAGGGCTGGTAACTCGGCACGTAAAAATCCACTACCAAACATTAGCGGACCGGAGTTCTGCTGTGGCAACCCCTAACTGGGATAAGCCGAAAGACACAACAACAACAGTGTGAACATTCCCTTAATAGATAAAGCTAATGAATCATTTTGAAAACTCATTGAGTGTCCTTTGCAAAGATCATTTTTTCATTTATTTATTCTCCCATTACTTGTTTATTCAAAGTCACTGGGAGCTGGAGCTTGTCCTGGTGCCTAAAGGTCACAAGGAAAGAAATTACTCACACTGGAAATACAGGCCATTGCAAGGTGCACACACACACACACACACACACACACACACACACACACACACACACACACACACACACACACACACACACACACACACACACATTTATAGGTAGTTTGTGGGATCATCAACTCACCTACCATGCATGCCTTTGGGATCTGTAAAGAATTTGTAGTACCTGAGAAAAAAATGAACGGACACGGAGCTCATGGAATACCTGGAAAATACAGTTCTGTAAGTCATCAATGCTAACTACTGTACTTCTTTGCCACCCTTGTTTAAAATAGTTTTATGCACAAGGGTGGAACAGTTCTGAAACATTTTTTTTTAATATCTGCTATAGGTACACATATATCATGTTATATGGTATTGGAGGGACAGATCTTCAGCAGTTATAACAATGTAGTGTCTATTGATAGTTTCAAAACTGCTTTAAAAGTACTTCAGACCAGTCCTACGATAACAAAGTTTCCCAGTCTTTCAAATAGTCCCTGCTGATATTTTTAAAATGTAGGCCAAGTCTGGATCCTTTTTTCTAAGTAAATAATTGCTGTTCCTCACCAAGAGACTGTTGTTCATGGTAAGCCTGGTGATGCAAGTTAGCTAGATCAGTACTATAGCATATGATTTTCTTTTGTATCAATATTTTAAATAAAATTAAACCTTATGATGTTAAGGTTAGAAGATTAATTATTCATATCTGATCCCTGTTTCCTATACTGATTATTCATGTCTGATCAATGTTTCCTTCTAGGCTCTCCGTATTATTATAGTGCGGCTGCAAGAGGAGCAGCACCTACAGCAGCAGCCACTGCTTATGATCGCCACTGACTACAAGCACTTAATAAACATGGCACCTGAGACAAACTTATGTGAATCACACAGACTAAGACTATCTCTTCTTTCTACTTGGTGAATAAATCAACAGTTATCATTGAACATTGTATGCTGGCCTTTACAGATTATTTTGGAGTTTGTCAGTGCCAATTCAAAATCTGCCAGCATGAATCAATATTCTTTCAACATTCCAAATACATCTGCAAATAGTTGTTCTGAAGGAAATCAGGGACCATTTGGTCAGCTATTACAGGTTCTCTCACTTGGACTGAACATTTTTTATTATTTGGAAGATTTTGCAGAACAAAAATGGCATTATACTTAGGTTATGTGATTAGGCTCATTTATGTTTTTGAATAAAAAAATAATATTTGCTTAACTTATACTAGACCAGTGTATATAACATGTATTTGTATGTCATTAGGACAGTTGCTTACTATGGTTACATCACACAATCAATTTATTCCAAATGTATTTTGGAACTGATGCACTGATTAAAGGTATTTGGTAAGCTTTAACCAACTTTAAACCAGGTTAACAGCCATTATGGCTGTATGCTATGGACTTACAGACTCTTTCCAAATGTGCAACAGACAACATTCTTTTTTGTAGTTTTGTGAAGGTGCCACAAGATGCCAAGAAATGTCAGTCAGATATTTTGAACAGCATGAGGTATTCTAGCTTCATGGAAGAGTAACACCTAATTTCCATTGAAATGGCTGTAGAAATCTGTTTTACAATTGCAAATGAAACAATGGAAAGGAAATTGCTGATGTCACCAGTAAATATAACGTGTGCCTATATTAACTTGTTAAAAGAATATTAGCTTTCCTTAAATGTGACAGCTATTATTGCAAGGGGAGATATTGTGTTAGAAACTTCTGCCTTGTATTGTCTTGCAAGTACTTGGGGTGAAACATGGACTACATATCACACCCACTATACACAGCAGCTACAGTCTGCACAACAGAAGTACAGTCCTTTGCTCAATGTGCTCCTTCCAAGGCCAGCTTTACGTAGTTCTGATATATAAGAATACTCCACACAAATCTTTTCTTAAATAAGTTTAAACAAGCTGGATGCATAAAGACATGGGCAAAATTAGGGTGCACAGATTTTTTTTTTTTAGCAGTAGGGAGAGTCACTGGCCTCTCTGCCCCATGGCTAGTGCAGAATGTGATGGTATCTTTAACAAAAGCATTATTCTGTGCATTATCAGATGATTATGACCAGTACCGACCAGACAGATTTTTTTCTGGTGGTGGGAATTGAAATGAAATATATTTTCAATACAGTGATGCAAAGTATATACTTATGATCATAAATTTGAGGTGTACTGTATTCTGCAAATTTTAACTGCAAATTATTATATTCTTCATTAATGCAAAGCTAGTAAATATTTCATGTCAAACAATCAGGAGCATTTGGGTATTGTTTTTGTACCTGCTACTAGAGTGTGTTAAATTCTTACTAAAGCTGGTTTGCATTTTGCCATTCAGAATGTGGTTGGATAGTCATTCATTAGTATTATATCACTGAGTTTATCTGAAAGGCAAGTAATGTAAAATACAGCATAGATTTTTCATAGTTCCCTGATTCTCTTTGCCTCAGTTTTTGATCTTTGAAGAACCATACCTGTAAGTTCATCAAAATAACCCTGCATCCTTAGTGCCACCCTCTTGGTATAAGTTATGTGTGAACCTGCACTTTTACTTTCGTGCTCCTAATCACTATCAGTCACAATTTCCCAGTGTTTCTCTTCCATCAGTGCAGGAGCCTAGTACTTATGTCACTTCCTATCTCATACACTTTGCCAACTGTGTCTGGCAGTTGGTGCGAAGAGTTAAGGCTGTGAGCTGCAGTTCCTGCGGTACAGGGTTGGATTCTGTCAGCCCTTATTTGCCTAATGTGTGACCTTGGATAAAATCACTTCGTCAGATAGTGCTTGGGTAAGCTCCTCAATTCTCCCCTGGACTGCACGCCCTAGTAACTACCTATGTACTTAGTTCAGGATAATTCCTTTAGGTGACACCATGGGACCAGCTCTAAATGAAGAGATCATTTCCATCTATGTCTTGAGTGTGCCATGAGGTTCTGTTTGTCACACATTTTTACTTCATACTGCCTCACCCAGTCTCATTCCAGTTATTTTGGTCCTGCAGCCCCCTACATATTTAGTGGTACACTTCAGCTAGCGACAAGAAGATATTCCACTAAACAAAATAAAAACAGTGGGCAGTATAGCATGCATCATTCAAACTAGTGGTCTGACCACTGAGCATCATCTTTATACTAATTCCAGACTTGTAGTTCTATGGAGCCAGAGGTCATTCACATTTCATGACTCTCAGCTTCCTTAATGTTAGGCAGTATGCTCTTATTGACACTGTTTGCCTACCCAGCCTCATTATTTTACCTTTAGCTTCCTCCTCCTCCTAGCTTTCAAATGCATTTGTGAACCTTAAGATAATGGAAATGAAACATTAATGGCATTTGCCAAGGTAGGTGACATAATGTTTTCTGCTTTATTTGGCTTGCATCAGTTAAGAAAAAGGGTTGAAAACATATTTATGTAGATGAACAAATGAGCACTTGCCACTTGCTTTATTTGTAAAGATTACACTTGGGTTATTTTTACTCTGCTGTGCTAATAATAGTCGTGGTTAGCTGACTACTAAATACACTGGATGCTTTTTCTATACTGCTGTATTGCTTTCTAAGGAAGGGGTGGGACATTAGCACTTGGTCAGCTTATTAATCTTCTCTCCAGTGTGAAGCATTATAAATGGAGGATTTGCAACAAATCCAGTTTGATAAACAGATGCTTATCAGTGTTTATTGGTGTTTACGGTTCATGTGAATCTGTAGTGGAAACAATTCTTTTCCCTAACACATATGCATCTACAGACATGCACTAGCCCAGTTCGTAAACGGTTAGCAACATGTAACAGTCAATTGTTTTTGCTTAGCCTTGTATTGCTGTAATCTCAACTTCAGTGTCTTGGTTTTTTCACTTTCTAGTGGCCTTTGTACATTCTAGAATTATGTAAATGTGTAACTAACTAAAATGGTGGAGTTCATTTTTAAAATACTTTAAAAGGTTTTCTTAGAACTATGACACAAAGACCTATTTGTATAAGGGACTTCCAGCATAAAAAATATTGATAGTATCCACCAAAGTATGTGATGCCTGCAAAAAGCTTACATGTAAAAAAAATTAAAAATTGCCTTTGAAGGTTGGAGACAAATTATGGTCTCCACATAAAATTGCTTCTTACAATGTGTATGTTTTGTATTCTTTTTCTAGTAGAGAAAGAAACAACTTGAAATATTGGTGTTTTTTTCTTAGTGCTGTGTGTTGCTTTTGTGTGTAATAATATTTGAATGTAATTACAGCGGTGCCAATTTGCCAAAGATGTCCAATATATTTTCTTTATCTTTTTGATTTTATTTTTATTTTGCAACTTTTCTTGTCAGTACTGGGATTTGTGACTTTGTTTTAAATTAAATGGTTTATTGCAATTTTTTAGGTTAGTTAATGAAACATGCAATAAGACTGGCGTAGTTTCAGTATATGTGTGTCTGTTTTTGAGAGTGACTGTCATTTGTGAATTATTGGTTTGTGTAACTTTTATGTGAAAATAATTATTTGTAAATATTTACCATAATTTTATTGGTTCTTAAAAATAAAAGTAATTTTTTAAGTTCACTGAGTCTTCCTTTGTTCCATTTCAGTTTCATTTTGACTTTTGATGAGAACTTCTAACATAATGAAGTGGTTTAATTTCACATTAGTTTTCTTTTAGCTCATTATAGCTTATGAGTGCAAATCTGATGCACATACTAAAATATCTAAACTATTGCATAGTTCCCACATTAGGTGTGTGATCTTTATATTTGTTTGCTGAATTTTTACAATCTGACTTTTCTCTTTTGAGGTGACCTGGACAGGTAGGTAGACCACATATAGTTATTTTGTATCTTCTGTTACAAGTATAAATGGCATATGCCATGCAGATAAAATGAACATCTTTGAAAATGACTGGGTAGGGAACCAATTACTGGCCTACATAACGGAAAGGATAAGCAGAGTACAACATAAAGGTATACCTAGAAATTCATGGGCATGACAAACTTTGGGTAAACAGCATGTGAAATCCCAAGCTTAGCTTCATAGAAGTTTCAACAGCTATTCTGAAGTGATGCAGCATTGCACAAGAAAGTGTAAAGGTCAACTTTCTGGAGTGTTTTATCAATGGAGTAATTAGCTTGGCTGGACAACTTCCCAAAGGGGGTCTGAAATACATTTTTCTTCTCAAGCTTATTTGGCTGAGTTAGCTGTTTAAGAATATATGACTCTAAAGTGTTTACTGGTGGCTAAATTCCATATAGATTTCTCTGTAGCTACCTCATAGCTTTGTGTAGGGTTCTCTGTAGCTATTGCATAGACTTTGTATAGGTCATATCCTTAGCCATTGCAGTTAATGAACCTCTCATCTGCACTATTAGACTTTCTTATGTATATCAGCTGCATAAAACAATGTTAATAAACATTACATGGTTCCTAAAGACATAGGCCCCACATAAGATACTGTATGTAAGCTTACATTAATGATATTACAGTATATTCAAAAACACTCAACTTAAAAGAATAGCCCAATCTTACCTATGTCATTGTGGAAATAGTATTAATTGTACAAGCACAGCAATGAGAGGTGGAACTGTAGATGTTCATCATATTGATCACTGCTGCAATAGCCTTACCCATATGGGCTATATCCTGTCAAGGATATAACAGCTGGGTAGCTTCCAAAGCTTCAGGGCACCTTCCATGGGCCCATGCCATCAGTCAACTTGAGCTGAGCTGACTAAAAGACAGGCTTGGGTGTCAGGACCCCAAAAGCTTTCCTGTCATTGAAGAGAGCACCCCTCTGCAGACTTTTGAGAATTGAGGGTCAGCTTGTGCTTTTCCTTTGCTGGGCAGATAACTTCTGTTTTGGGAAAAACCTACCGCAAAAAAAAATTGTTTGTTTTATTGTACTTTCCTGTTTAGGAACGTTATTTTTAAATTAGGAGTTTGAGACTGTCATGAGACTTAACTGTACTTTTAAATGGGGGCACACTTTTTCCTGTCAATTTAAAAGTTCTTAAAATAATTGAAAACTATTTTTCCTACTGTTAAAATTGTGTTTATTTTAATTTTTGTGTCTGAAAAAGTGTTTTAAAGTGATTTTTACTGTGTTTTTGTGTGAAAAAAGACATTTTAAGACTTTAAATGTTTACCTCCATTTGCTGCTTGTTTTCCTTGAGAACGAGGCATCATTTTCAGCTTGACCATGGAACTGAGTACCTGCATGATCTGCTGAATCCTGACCCCTGAGGGAATATCTAAGTAAATGCTTATTTATGCTGCTTTAAAATGTTTATTTTTGATTTAAGGGGATATATTTGATTTTGTGTCACTATTTGGACAAGTAACTTTTACTTGGTACTACACTGTGCAGATTGTAGAACAAGGTTTAGCACAATATAAACTGTTTCTGCTATATATTATGCAGTTTAGCCCTATTTACTGTGTGGGAAACTAGTTTGTATTTTCTATTATTGCCGCCCTTAGTTAGCCCTTAGAAATGTCAGTTACTCTGGATGATGGTTTAACCTTGACTTGATGAATCTTTATACAGCTCTAGCCCCATCAAATCCAGTTCCACCTAAAAAGAAAAAAAATCAACAAAACTATGCCTTACCCTATGACTTGTGAATCTGTTGTTGTCTTACATTGACCTGCAGACCACTTAGCTGTTTTCCCATCACTGCCTGGTATAAGCCTGCAGCCATCTATGAAGTTCTGAATTTGTGTTTGGTCCTGCTCCTAATCAGACTCTCAAACAATGGGATGATAGAAATAAATTAATGTATGAGGTATCTAAAATGTTTCATATTCCTAGGTTCTCCCCTAACAGAGTGTCCAACACAAAATACTTCTTAAGAATTAGGGCATCAAGACGAAATGGCAGAAGATATCCCCCTGATAAAGAATCACTATGCCAAGACCCAGGGCATCCATTCACTTCCACCTCTCCCTCCTCCCTTTCACCTTGCCACACATAATCTCAGAAAACTGGATGCTGAGAATAATTCAGTGAGGAGACTCTTGGCAGTAGACAGAAAATCCTCTTCCCTTCATTGAAATCTTCCCATATCCTCCAGACTTTTAGGCTAATTTGATGTTCATCTCCATCACAAGTTGCAAGCAAGGGTTATAGAACCAGTTCCTGCACCACAAAAAGGAAAAGGATTTTACACCAGAATCATTTTGGTACCCAAAAAGAAGCTATCGTGGAGATTAACATTAGATTTGGCATACCTAAATAATATCTAAAAGTACTAAAATTCAAAAATACCCTGCATAAAGTCCTACACCCTTTCTTTTGGACCACTGTTTCATGGCGACTTTACAGCTGAAGGATCATCACATGACAATCGCTCCTAACTTCAAGTTGAACCTATAAATGTCCTGTCTCATACCCTTACTAAAAATTATCTTCCTGGAGTATATGATGCACGCAGAAAAAAAGTATGGCCTTACTACCAGAAGACATAGTCCTGACAGTTAAGAATATTTTCAGGAATTTTTCTCTCTTCAAGAAGCTGCTACTGCAAGAGAGTTTCTCATAATTCTAGGCCTCATGACACCATTAGGAAGATGGTACTAAAAAATTGTTGGACCCAGGACCTGTTTCCCTTGGAGTTGCAGGTACTAAGCTGAATTTTGAAAAACATGAGTTATGTCTCTCAATCCAGACCTGCCCTTTTCCCTCCAGACCCCAGTTTAATCAGTTCAGATGGACTCTTCAAATATTGCATGGGGAACTGTGTACATGGGAGTTCAAGAAAAAGATGAACGGAGTCCTTCAGAAACTACAAAGCAAATAAACATCAAAGAAGTGTTAGCAGTGATTCAGATATTAAAAGTTCTTCACCACTTATGATCTCCATGTCCCCTTTTTATTGGTCACAGACAACACCACATTCATGTGGTACCTGAAGAAACAAGGGAGTACAAAGTCATCCCATATGTGCCAGTTCACAATAATGACCCGGGAGCTAGCCTTTCAGCATTCTCTGATGCTTCAGGCCTCAAACATCCTGTCAGAGCAAAACACAGTGGCAGACAGATAAAGCAAATCCTGGATGGACCTGCATTATTGGAATCCTGGGACAGTGGTCTGCATGGGATTTGATCCAGAACTGAGGAACACTTCAAATAGATCTGTTCACCTCCTTTCAAAGCAGACAGCTGGAAACTCTTGAGTCATTCTTGCAGCTATGCTTAGAAGATTAAATTATTCTCATTCCTTTGAATATGAATGTTCCTTTATCCATTTTCACCCTTTCCATTAATACTCAAGGCATTTCAGAAAATTCAGACAGAATTACCAAAGATCATCTTGGAGCCCCCCTTTTGTTCCAGACAAAGTTGGCTCCATTTTAATGGGATTGGATATGGGCAATTACACAAGTTTCCTCACAGTCTGGATCTGCTCACACAGTGCTGGGTTAACTGGTGCATTCCATCTTTGAGCAATTGCTATTGACAGCCTGGATGATTGTATCTTGATACCTTTTAGGCACTTTTTCCATGAGTATGTGCAGCAGGTATTGAAGGAGACACAAAAACTTACAACTAGAAATTCTCATGTTTACAAGTTGATGAAGTTTTCTAGGCAGTTTCTAACCAATATCAGACTGGTATAGTGTCTACCCCTCTGATTGTGAAATATGTGTGTGAGCTACTCAATGATGGCTTATCTTATGCATCTACCAAGATGCATCTTGTGGCCATCTCCACATGTCTACCATGGATCACACTGTTTCATCCTTTTTTGTAGTCAAAGTGTTTATGAAAGAAGTGTTGCACTTGAGGACCCCCCATAAAAGCAAATTCCTTCTCCTTGGGATCACAACTTAGTTCTTGAAAAATTGACCTTGTCTCCTTTTGAACCTACCTGTTAGGCTAATTTGAGGTTCATCTCTTGGAAAACTTTTTTGCATGTTGCTCTGACATCTAAAAGATGAGTCAATGAGCTGGAAGCACTCATGACAGGCCAACCTTATCTGATTTTCCATGAGGACAGGGTTGATCTACTCACTAATCCTTTAATGCAAAATGTTGTTTCTGAATTTACCCTGAATCAAGCTGTCAGTCTCCCAGTTTTCTTTCTGGAACCTGAAAATTGGACAGGGAGAAGATTATGCATACCTTGGATGTGCCACCGGCTGGTCAAGTACTGCCTTGACAGAATTAATCTCTTCAGGAAAGTCAAACAGCTTTTTATTTCTTATTCTTGGGCTAAGAAGAACTGTCAGACTGTCTATAAGCAAATGATTGTTTGTCGTTCTGTCATCTACTATTGTTTTTTACTATCACCATGGTAAATCTATTCCAGGCAAGGTAGGGTCACTTTACACCAGTGCCTTATCCTCATCAGTGGCATATTGGAAAGAAATGGTCTACAAGCATTCTAGAGGCAGCAACTTTGTCCTCCGTACATACCACTTAAGTTGCTCATTTGCAATATATTATAAGTGTTTTAGCTTTGCATTTTTTATATACATATATATATATATATATATATATATATATATATATATATATATATATATATATATGTGTGTGTGTGTGTGTGTGTGTGTGTGTGTGTGTGTACATTGTTTTATGCTTTGGCACCTGGGTCAAGGCTTTGAAGAGTCTTTGGACCAATCCGCACACCTAGTTAACAAATAAACAAACGTACAAAAAAACAAAATAAATAGGTCCTCCAAAGCTGAACTCACTACACTGGGTGTGGCCTGAGAGAGCAGGCGCATTACCTATTTCCTTTGGGAGTGTATCATCCCAGGGGCACACCCAAGCATTCTGTTTGCTGCTGCTCCTACCATCTCACTACAGTTCTCACAGTCCAGTCAATGTGTGATCAATAGCAAGAAACCACAGATGAAAATACAATGCAGAAAAATGACTCAACCAGTAAATCCAAGAGCCTTGGATTTACTAGCTGAGTCATTTTCCTGCTGTGTTACCATCAGCTGTATTCCCAGTAGCTGATATTTCATGATTCTTGTAGATCAATTGTAGTACTTTGAATTTTTTTGTGAATCAGTTGCTACCTTTTTGTCCACATGGACAGCATTCAGAAAACTTCCTTTATATTCTTCTCCTCCATACTCCATTGTTGCACTTATCTTTGTGTCAGCAATGAAGAGGCTGATTCTCTTACCCATTTCCTGACCTGTTTCTGATACAAATGCACTGAAAAGTTCTGGATCAAAGATTAACCTAAGAAGAACTCATGTAGTCACTTTCCCTATTTCCATGATCACCACAATCATAGTTCTCAACTGTCAGGATTTTACCTTACATTTTTGGTCCATTTCTCATAAAGTTTGTGGTTTTCTGGCAAATTGCTGAGAATGAAAGTCAATATATAATGGCATACATTTGAGTTTCAGACTTCATATCCTTCAGAAAATGCATGTTAATACAAATCCTGTTATTCTAGTAACTTTCTAAGTTCTATAAGAGCACTATTTAAAATAAGTCCCTATTTTGGGGCCATCAGCCCCCCCAATCATTTTTGGTTTTGTCCAGATTTTTTGTTCTAAGAGGTAGAGAGGTGTGACCACAACCCAGTGTCCAGTGATCATCATTTTCTTTGCTACATATAGTTTCCAGGAAAATGAGTTGTTTGCTACAAATCTCATGGACGTTAGACCACATCTGGTCTCTGTCTCTCTCTCTCACTTTCTGTGTTATTGATTCAACTACCAGACACTACTTGGCATCAGAGACTAGCATAAGTATCTGCTAGAAGTAAAAATTACATTTTTAGAAGTCAAATGATGTTTTTGCTCTCAAGAGTTTTTCTGTCTCGATTTACAGAAGCATAATTCACAGCAGAAATATGTCTGGGCAACAACTGCCAACAGTATTTATACAGCAAAAAGGAAGCCTGGATGAAAACTGGAAGAAACAAATCCACAAAGTAGATTTATTCCTTAGTACAACTGGCTCAGTCAATACGCTGGAAAGGATTCTATGTGTAGTTGTATGCATTAGTGGAAAGCCTGAGGCCATGATGGTATTTAACTCTTTTTCTTTTCTTTTCTTGATGAAAAGAAAGACAAACTAGTAGTACTTGGAGATAAATGAAATGATTAGTGTCAGCCCAGAAAGAGTTTACCATTTATTAGACATTTGTTTTTACAAAAAACATATTATCCTAAAGAGATGTGTTATTTGCCTGAGGAATACAGCCAAAACTAGAAGATTATTCAGAAGCAAGTAACACATGAGAAATATGGTGAGAGGCAAAAAGCAAAGAGGAGGCATTTCAAAGGTACAAATAGAACAATTACTCTAGCAGAAAAATACCATGCTATGCATTGTATGTTAGTAACCATGTAGTGATATGCAAATGAATGTCTACATGCTAATTAGAGTCATCATATATGCAAATGATAAACTCAAATAGTGTTTCATAATTCAGAAATGTATAAAATTAGTGCAGTAAGCCACTGTTATAAGCTGTTATGAACATCAGTATTATTTTGTGTACAGGTGTACAATTTGCACAAAGATGATACAAGTAGCATCTGCAGTAGCTGGACAACATATCTTGATGTCCACCTTAAGAGCCAATCACTGTAATGTTGTATGCCATCACCCACCACATCACAGAAGTGCCCACCAGTGGCTGACATATCATCACCTCCACAACTGAAACAATGTTAACAGCTATCATGTGGAAAGACACCCCACACAGGAGTTAGTAGACATGTGCCATTCTCACATGGGATTAAAGGGGGATGTGTGAATTGCCTATCTCAATGGACATAGCATTAACACTCCTTTCATTGGGGACCTTGTAGTATCTAATAGGGGACATATTAGGTTCTTTTCAGGCATCAGCTTCACGAATTCTATACAGTTCCCTAATGTGATGTTACATCATCTGGAGGATCACATTTGACTTCCAGAGAAAGTATAGGAAAGAACCATAACTATTCAGGCTTTCTATGACATAGCCCATTTGTCTGATGCTTTTGAAGCCATTGACTGCACCCACATTGATATCAAGGCCCTACCTATTCCAAATGGTATTCAGTATATCAACCAGGTGGGTTTCCACTCCAACTGACAGGTAGTGTCCAGTGCATGTCTGTATGCCTTCCAGGCACTTCTCATGATTTCCACATCTGGTACAAATGAGACCTACTCAAGCATTTAATGATGGGTAAGTTTCCACAGGGTCATCTGGTTAGTCAGTGCAGACATTGCCATCAATTGAATCTTTGATAGTCTGGTCTCCTGAATGGAGATAGAAGACTACTCATAATGCTATTGAGTGTTGCAGGTCATGTTGGCTATCCTATGGAAATGTGGCTTACGACCCTCATCCATAGTAAGCAGATCATGTTGGCGATGTTGTGTAACACCCGACTATCACAGAAACCTAACATCATGGAATGTTTATTTGGACTGCAGAAGACTCACTTCCACTTCTTGGATACATGTGGTGGCACTCTACAGTATGCTCTAGAGAGCTTCAGCAAGATATTTGTGGTCTGCACTATGCTACGTATCATGGCATTATGAAAGCATGTACAACATGGGGACACTGAAGTATTGTCAAACACACTTGTGGCAGTAGTGGAGGATAAAACATTTGGGAAATTGTAGGGGAACCAGCCATAACTGTACTCCATAAGAGGCAGCATCAGAAGCAAAGAAGCAATACATCATGGCACTGGCAAAGAGGTGACACTTGCTCAACAACTATGAGTCATGCCAAG
Source organism: Protopterus annectens (assembly GCF_019279795.1). Taxonomy (NCBI): domain Eukaryota; kingdom Metazoa; phylum Chordata; order Ceratodontiformes; family Protopteridae; genus Protopterus; species Protopterus annectens. Next base: position 80,207,282 of record NC_056751.1, on the reverse strand, counting down.
ATAAACACAGAATAAAACTGATGCATGCAGTAGCACAAACAGGCTATGTATAACAATGTACTGACTGACCATACTGTATGTCAGACATTGTCATACCCATACATGCCAAAGGGGTAGGCAAGGCATAGTTGTAATCATTTCCACAAATGGGATGGGGTTTTGTGACAGGGGACAGCAACACTAGCATAAAAAGAAGGTTGTGGGTGATGGATGCACATGGCTAAGAAGATTAAGGGAGTCAGTGATCTCATTCCCCAGAATTAGGGGTGAAGCTTCCATGGGTGGAACACTAGATGGGTGTGCCCTGTGGCCCCATGGTGTTAGGACTGCAGGAATCTTGTCCAATGGATGGCATATCACACTGTTAGCATGCCCAGTGTCCCTCAGGGTGCCACTCATGTGGCATTCCAGTAGAATGTAGGTATCAGCCCCAAGAATGGGCATGAATAGGTGTTTGCAGCAAGGTAACATATGAGTGTAACTGTTTTAAAATGCAGAACTGTAATAGGCTTGCCCATTGAGGTATGTCCATGGTAAAACCAGTAGAGCATCAACCATGACCATGACTCCCAGTATTAATACACTTAGAACATACAACTACTAAAAGATGGTACATGACAAGGGCTGGAAGCAGCCATCAACAGTTTAGGCAATGAATACATCTTCATAACAGTGTATGTCATCTGCATAAGTGGAGTGTGACTATGCCCCATATATCCCTCTCCTAGCATGCCCATGATGGGCACTTACCAGTATCTTCTTGAATACATCAGTGGTTGCTAAGTGAACAATCACTACCCTCAATAGGCATGTCTTCTCCAAGTACAATATGCCATGTCCGACTGCTTCCAATACAGGATGTTCCAGAGTCCCTGCAGCTGTTACACATTCTCATGCAAGGCTTACAGCACACTTCACATCTCTGACTTGGTTTGTTTATGATCATCTGTGCCTAAATCACTGAACTGCACATTTGCTGATGGATGCCAAGGGTGACACCCATGTCTGGGAATGTTCTGAAGTCATTATGGTGATGGTCACCTTTGCACTTCTCTCCTATGCTGGGTGCACGCATCTTAGATGCAGTGTGGTTCTCAAATACTATCTATAGAGGTGACTGCTGTGTAGCTTGAGTGGGGCGAACATGGACAAGACATCTAGCATTAAGCACAGGGTATGCTGGCGGTTCATCATGTCACTCCACCATCATTTCAGCTCTGGGCTATGTGAGTGTGGGTTCCACTGTTAGTGCTGTTAATAGTGACACTGTATCATTGGTCAGTGCCATGTCCATGGTGCATCATTGTCAGCTGTTAGTGACCCACTGAAATTAGTCATGTTCTGATCTGCTGTACTGCATTTGCTTCAAGTGGATCCGCTTTAATAATTGGCTTAAATTCTGGTGTCATTCAAAGGGGATCCAATGTCTGTCTGCCTGGGATGACATGCTGGACAAGCCACGCTGCTTCGCAAGGGATGGCTTGCACCTGTCACCCCTGGGCTTCTGGATATTGGCAAAGGCTCTTGCCACCCCCATAGTGCCTTTTTTAGGCAAGGCTCAAATTCTAAACCTACCACCCTAGAACACCAAAAAGGAAAAAAACTAAGGGTAATGCTGCTCAATGCCAGAAGTCTCAATCTCAAGATGCACGCACTCGAGGCCCTTCTCAATATGGAGAACATCGATGTCTGTGCTGTGACAGAAACCTGGTTCAAGGCTCCTGAGAGCACCCCAGCACTAACAGGTTTCACCTCATATCATACGTTCCGGCCCCAAAATCCGGACAACACCAAGAAAGGAGGGGGGGTGTCCATATTCATAAAGGACACCCACACCTCAAGGTTGGTGGCAACGCACGATGCATCGGAGACCATCCAGGTGCAATTAACCATAGACAAGACTGCTCTGCAATTTGTAGCATGTTACAGGCCACCCACTCAAACTCAGGAACCTCACATGGCCTTCCTGAAAACATTGGAGGGGATAAATGTATCTCCAAACACCATCATACTAGGTGACTTCAACTACCCTAATATAGACTGGGAACACTACTCAAGCCCGAACACTCTAACCCAAAGATTCCTGGAGTTCATAAACTCAAATGCCATGGAACAACTAGTCACCATCCCCACAAGAGGTGAAAACATACTTGATCTCATCATCACGAACATGGGATCAAAATGTTCAACACCGAAGTATACCCCTCACTGGTGAGATCAGATCATAAACTAATCTCGCTGGAGGTCCTCATCCCGCCCCACCTGAAACAAAAAGACCACAGTGAAAAACTTCTCAAAAGCCGATTTCACACTTCTAAAAACTAGTGTGGTCTCCTTTAAGGCCCCTGAGCCAGTGGTAAACATTACTCAAACCGCTGAATCACTTACAAATGCCTTCTACCAGCACCTACAGGACTGCATGGATCAGGCAATCCCAAACAAAACTAAGACTCTCTGTACCAAAGGCAAGCGTTCAGTCTGGTGGACCCCAGCCATAAACAAGCTCTACAACAAAAGGAGGAAGCTACTACAAGATAGAGCAAAATCCTTGAAAGGTAAGACACCTTTGATCATTATAAGTAAAAACTAAGAGCTCTCATAAAATCATCCAAGGCAAATTTTGAGAGAAAAATCGCCAAGGACTCTAAAGACAATCATAAGGCCTTCTTTAGCTATGTTAGAAACCTAGGAGGAAACTCCCAGATATGCTCAGAATTAGTTCAAAATGATGTGAAAATTACTGAACCTACACACATTGCTAACATACTGGCTGACAGGTTCAGTGCAAACTTCTCCCTTCCCCAAAAGGAGAGATATCTATTCCAGAGGATTGTAGCCCCCCAAACATCTCCAACGCCCAGGTGAGAACTGCCCTCATTAAGGCAAAAAACACAGCATCCATGGGACCGGATGGTGTCCCCGGCTGTGTGCTTCATGAACTCAACGAGGAATTAAACCCACAGTTAGGACAGCTGTTTAATCTTAGCCTCACCTCAGGATACGTACCCAAGGAGTGGCGCACGGCGACTGTGGTCCCACTTCATAAGGGCGGTGCCTCCACAGACCCTGGAAATTACCGCCCCATTAGCTTGACAAGCCTTATCTGCAAAGCCATGGAGAGGATCATAATGGAACTCATAAATAAAGACATAGGGAACTTGCAGATTTTGGATCCAACCCAGTTTGGCTTTGTCAAAGGCAGATCCTGCCTCTTAAACTTGGTTGACTTTTTCGAGACAGTCACCAAGGCCATTGATGAGGGAAAGGCAGTCCATACAGCCTACCTCGACCTGGCAAAGGCCTTCAACACAATACCCCACTCAGGTATCATCGAAAAACTCATCAGCTTGAATGTAAACCCATACATCACAAGATGGGTTGCAAACTGGCTAAGCGACAGAACCCACAGGGTCAGAGTTGCTGGAGCCATGTCAGACTCAAAGCCTGTCACAAGTGGTGTCCCACAGGGCTCAGTCCTGGGTCCACTCTTGTTCGGCATCTACTTTTCTGAAGTACAAGCAAACACAGGAGGGTTATGGCTGACAAAGTTTGCAGATGACTGCAAACTGGGCCATAGTCGAAAACACATCTGACACAGATATCCTCCAGAAGGGCCTCACAGAAACGGATAACTGGTGCCAGAGCCATGGCCTGAAGTTAAACGCCAAAAATGCATAGTCATACCCTTCGGGAAAAACAAGGTTACCCCTAGCTACCATATAGGTGACAATCCACTGAGCACAGAAAAAGTCATCAGGGATCTGGGGACCCAAGTTGACAGTAGTCTTTCGCTTGACACTCATGTTGCTAAAGTAGTTAGGAAAACCTTCTATATCGCCCACCTGATCATGAAGGGATTCACATCTAGATCAAGGGAGGTCATCGTCCCCTGTACTCATCACTCATTAGACCTATGATTGAGTACAATGCCCGTTCGAATGTATCTGACCAGACACCTGATGCAGCTTGAAAGGCCCCAAAAGTTCCTCACCAAAAGGATAAAGGGTCTCAAAATATGTCTTATGCTGCCCGACTGAAAGAACTCCAGCTTTATTCAGTCTCATACCGCTTGCTCAGAGGTGACCTGTGCCTGACATATAAGGCCATGTCAAACCCAGATTTGATGAATATGCTTCACCTCAAAAATCTAGATCCCTCAGAACCACAAGGGCGGAGACTTAAACCTTGACACGGTTATAAATAGAACGTGCTGGAGGGACAGATTCATCACCCAGAGACTCCCTATGCTGTGGAACAAAATCCCGGTACATGTGAGGCAGAGCACCTCGCTGGCCTTGTTCAAGAGGAATCTTGACCAATGGATGGGAGATCGCAGATATACCCCAGGGATTACTTCAGTGTCACTGCTTGACAGAGGCACAGAAAAATGATAGGCATAGTTTTTATTCAAACTAAAGGGGTGGCGAAAGCCACATAACTATGGGCTAGGCTTATAAATGCCCTTGGGCAGATAGCCTAGTATGAACCTATGAACCTATGAAAGTATACAGGTAACATACCTGTGGCAGTGCTGGACCATATATGTGACTGCCACCACCATGTGGCACATATACTACTACATGCTAATTGTATATGTAGCTTATGGGAACATATGTACCATGTGGCAGAGGTTGCTGCTATTGCAGTCTCAATGTCTATATATGAGAGCTATGCATTTCTGAGTCAAACATTAAGAGGTGGAAGTCACTGGAATAGCATGTGCAACTGTCCACCTAGTACAGCTCCGTTCAGACAATTGGAAAGTTGTCACAAGCCCATTTATCACATCCAACAAGAACTAGGTATAAGGATTTTCTCACTTTTCCCATTAATGGATACCAGGAATTCCTCTACATCCATGAGACATGCCTTTGTTGGTGGTAACTCTCAGTGGCTGCACTCTCTCTCTCTGGCAGGTTCTTACGTTATTATCATGGCATGCAGTAACATTATAGTGACCCAGTGATGCACCTGTACTATTGTCCTATTATGGCTACCCAGTGCATTTATACTGCTTCCACATATTGTCTGCTTTAACCTTCTCAAGGATATGCATGTGTGGTGAACATTTTCAGCTATTGCTGTTCTTTTGGTTCCATGGCAAGATGTGTACACCTGTAGATCACATATGTGGATCAGTGTGAGTTATGTTTGTCCGTACCAGGCAACATCTTACACATTACTGCCCCCATCCTCCTTTTGGTGGTTACAGTTTTGTGCACTTCTATAGTGTAGAAAAAGCTGAATGGAGTAAATAACCAAGAGCACTGCACCAAAAATCAAAATCCAACAGTTTTGTTACACCACGATAAGAGCTTAGCGCTTTCGTCAAAAGTACATAAAATTGACTTCTTCAGAACTACATGACACACATAATGCTGATTTAAATAGCCTGCCCTACACAACAATTAGTCAAACAAGAAAGATGTCATTTCCTGCTAAAAAATGTCATTTCCTGCTAAAAAAGTATGTCATTTCCTGTTAGAAAAATATATCATTCCATGCTAAAAAAGTACCACCCTGTTAAAATAATCCAAATGAATTATTGATCCATTGATCCCCCAAAAATAGAGCTTATGTTAAAAACATTACATAAAAAACAGCTTTTACTTTTAACATAAAACTATTAGAAATGTTATCATTGAGCCCAAGTGGCACACATGCATTTAACCTTATTTGCCACTTGAGCTCTAAAAATTCAAGAAAAGCATTGACAGGTCCACCCCTTGTACCCAAGTCGACCTGCTCTAATACAAAAACCTTGAAACAGTATGTAGGATATAATTTAATATGCTTAAATAAGGCGTTGGTCTCCCTATGTTTGTTAATATCATAACTGTGTTGATAGATCCGTTGTCTTAAAGCTCGGACAGTCTTACTCACATAGTAACAGTCGCAACTTGTACAGGATGCAACATATACAACCCCCCTTTGGTGTAACAATAGTACTTTTTATGTGTAGTGATTTTACCAAAATTCCTAAGTTTAATAAATTTGGCATCAATCACAAAAGAACATTGGGTGCATCTTCCACATTTGAAAGTACCACCTAGTCCAGATGCCACCTTTTTTCCTTTCAACTAAACCTTTGAAAGATGTACACTTTTTGTACATCACCAGGGAGTTTTCACCTAGTTTATTAATGATATTCTCATCAATATGAAACATGTTTCAACAATCACAAATGATGCTTTTGATGTCAAAAAAATCAGTAGTGAAAGGTAACACTAATGCCCTGCTATAGTTGTTCATTCTTTCAGTTGGTAGGGGCCTGGTTAGACCCAGAGGGTTGTCCAATAATATTCTATAAACCCCATTAGTTCTTTTTTGTTGGAACTCACCTATTATGTCCTTAACAAATTGAGGGGGGTAACCTCTTTTCTGTAACATACCCAGTAGGAGGTCGCACTCTATGAAAATCAATATCATCAGATACCATTCTGGCCAATCTAACACATTGTCCCTTCACAAGGGATTTCTTCTGGTGCAAGGGGTGCCAACTCTCAAAGTGCAAAAGAGAGTTGGAGTACGTGGATTTCCTATAAAGATGTGAGGTGAATCTCCCCTTGGAATAATCCTTCCTGATGGTCACATCAAGGTAGTTCAAAAATATCATGGTCCTTGGTCATGGTGAACTTCAGAAAAGTGGTGGTGTTGTTAATATAAGTAAAAAATCTATCCAACTCGTCTCCACTACCATGCCAAAATAAGACCAAATCATCAAGGTACTGCCCATACAGTACCCACATGTCCTTGAACTCGGAGTTGACAATATACAGGTCCTCCCACTGGGCAAGTATTATGTTGGCAAACGACGGTGCACAACAGGCGCCCATAGCCACCCCTTGCACTTGTTTGAATATTTGCCCCTCGAAGGAAATGAAGTTATTGTCCAGAACCATCTCCATACAGGATCTGATGGTAAGAATGGTATCATGATTCAATGAGTTCTGCTTACATAAATAATTGTAGAACCATTCAATACCTACATCATGGGGTATTACAGAAAAGAGGCCCCTCACATCAATGGTGACCAATATAAGGCATTTGTTGTACATTTGTTGTACATTTCATGTTTAATCTTGGACAGGAAATCCCATAAGTCCTTAATAATTAGGTCCCTGTCATCCAACACATGTTTAACTGAACAGTCAATGAACTTGGCCAAACTAAAAGTTTTTGATGCTTTTGCATCCACAATTGGCCAGAGGGGGGATTAAGGATACTCTTGTGGATTTTTTGGATTCCGAAAATGGTTGGAATCCTAGGATGTTTTGTCTCTAGGAATCTAAAGGTCTCCAATGTGATTTGTTCATTTAATAACAGTTGTTCTAGATCTAAATCAATATGTTTATAAGCTGTGTTAAGCTCATTAATGCAGACCTCAGTATAAGTATCACTGTACAGCAGGTCAATCATCCTACTGTTGTAGTCCCTAGTGTCCATAATAACTTGTCCTCCCCCCTTATCAGGCTTCATAATCCGGATGTCACTGTTCTCTAATAGATCATGTAATAGCCTTTTTTCCTTTTTAGTCAAATTGCCAGTCCCATCCTGTTCCACATAATGATTCCTGTGAGAGATTGTTTTTCTAAACTGTCTCTCACAAAGAGATTCAAACACTTCAACTAACGGGTGCATAGGTGGAATGAATGTACTTGGTCTGATAAAGGGGCTAGCATTGACCAAGAGATTAGTAATAGGGTCACCCCCCGTGAAAAGAAAAGGGCCAAGTTAAGCTTCCTAATGTAGATTTTGAACTGTAAAATAGTATTGACAGTGTCAGTTTTACATGCTGGCACAAAATTAAGCCCTTTCAAAAACAGTTACATTGGTCTTACTGTAATTGTACACCTTAAAATCATTACCAAAGTTGGAACTAATGTTGCAAACATTGGCATCACTCATCTCCAATGTTGCTGTTGTTGTGGTCTCTCCCCCCCCCCCACTGATTCTGGTAGTTTGATTGTCCATAGTTTACATTGCCTTGCCTCCCCCCCCCTCCGGTTCAGTAACCGCTAAGATCTCCTCGGGGGGGTGGTTCTAAAGGGATGTTATGCCCAGAATTAACCCCATCATCATCATCATCATCATTAATAACATCACAATCATCCTGCCTATCAGACCACCTAGCTTGTTGCCCCTCAGGTGGATCTGGATAAGCCCTGCCTGCTTCATAATCAGTTTTATCTCTTGACAATTTCTTCTGTTTCTTATTTTTAAACTGTGACAAATCAATTTCCACATTTTTAAATAAATTATTAAATTCAATCATGCTATGCTCAAAAGCAAGTCCCTTTTAATTTCATGATCAAGTCTGTTAATGTCTTTGAGTATACCAGCCATTTTCCTGTTGTTGTCACTAATGAAAATATTAAGTAACTCACACCCTTGCCTGTTGAAAAATGTTTTGAGATCCTTATGCAGTTGTGAGTTTTTCACCAAACCAGTCGGGTATTTCCATGTCCTTAAACCCTTAGGGATCTGCTCTCTTCTTAAACACTCGAAGTATTCATTTTCCAACTGTAACTTTTTGTACTTCCAAAAAAGTTCCTTAAAGCAACAAAACTGGTCGTCCAGGCTCCCACAACTGTTGTTAACATTGACATTACAGCCACGAAGCCCAGTATCATTTCTAAGCCAGTCATCAACAGAAAATGAAGGCGTGACATCATCACGCACACTCAGCGACGAGCCTGGTCCAGTAGCGTTACTGTTAACATTGTTGGTAGCTCCACAGCCTTTGTCATTGAGACAAACATTAGAACACATAATCCTTTGTGCAGGTGTAATTAATGAATTGTCAGGGCTTTCTGGTTGCAAATGAATAAGGCCCTGAGACTGAACTAATCCTCATTGATTCATAAGCAAATCAATCTTGGCGGACACTAGGGCAACAGAAGAAGTAAGTGATGTCACAGATTGCAATAAAGCATTAAAATCGACGTTGCCAGCACTGCTAGGGTCTTCATCTCCATCCATGACAAACACAAACTAAGAAAAATGTAAATATCCAAACCCAGGAAAAAGCTTCTTCAGAACTACGACACACATAATGCTGATTTAAATAGCCTACCCTACTCTCCAATTAATCAAACAAGAAAGATGTCATTTCCTGCTAAAAAAAGTATGTAATTTCCTGTTAGAGAAAGATATCATTCCATGTTAAAAAAGTACCACCCCATGTAGTTCTGAAGAAGTCAATTTTATGTACTTTTGACGAAAGGGCTAAACTCTTATTGTGGTGGAACAAAACTGTTGGATTTTTATTTTTGGTGCAGTGCTCTTGGTTATTTACTCCATTCAGCTTTTTCTAGGTTTGGATATTTTCATTTTTTTTAGTTTCACTTCTATAGTGTAATTATTCCAACACTATTCCACAGTGTGGCAGCAGTGGACATATTAACCATACTTGCTGTTCCCCATAGCTGGACTGATAGATCAGTCAGTATTTGGCGACTGCAGGCTTAATATCTTGTGTATCAGGTCATGTAGTTAATGTGCAAATGGAATTGCGTTACAAACCCTACACAGCAGGACAGTGATCTGGCCTAACCATGTCCTGTGAGCACTGTCAAGTTTTGCCCCATCCAGCTGGACTGTCACCTGCCCTACCTTGTCCCTTGTTCTCAATTGGGTTGAACTTCCAGCAGGACTGCAACCTTTCCGCTTGGTGTCCTGATCCTGTCAGGTTAACCCATCCACTTAGCGTGTTAGCCTCCTGTCATGCCCTGGCAGTGTTGCCCCACTTTGCTCTGTTTCTGTTTGCATTGCTTTCATGTGTACTTGTGTGGTCAGTGCACTCATGAGGTCATCTTCAGTGGTTCTTTCAGCTGTCAATTTTTTTATATGACAATACACTCTCATAGCCACTGTATTCTGATTCTCAAAATTGATCCCTTTAATAGAGTCGCCTGAATGTTAGTAATTGCACTCTTTATTGAGATAAAATGGATCTGTTAGAATAGTAATTATGCTAATGAGGTGACTTTGTGCAATCTCCTCTTAACTTCACATATAATACAATGCAGAATAGTGTATGTTATGATGCTCGTACATGCCTGTTCTCAAGCTGTGAGGTCATGTTTGGTGTTTTCATGTGTATGGCCACTGTGAAGCCTAGCCATGCTGCTGTCAGTTTAAAATCACACTACTGATCATGTGCATCATGTTGTTGAACTTTTGCATAGAACTACCTTGTATCTGTTGACACAGATCATGTGGTGTCCAGTAGGTGCAGTTGTGCACACCAGACTACCATTCTTGTCCTGGATAAGACATAGAGAGTGGTCATGGTCAAAACAGACACTCTGATAGGGCTTACTTCACATACTATACATGCCTGTATGCTAGAGGAATATGAGGGCTCTCTTTGCAAAACTGATGCCTGGTACCAATTTGTTAGGGCATTAAGAGGTTAAAGAAAGGAAGCCAGCTTATTATTGTAAGAATTATGTTCTTGGTTCGGCACTGTACCTTACGACTAACCTGTAACTGTAATTGTCTTTTGTTGTCAGGGATAGACTATGATTATTACTGTTTGTTTTATGCTTTCCAATACCTCAGGCAATGCAGGAAAACAGAATGACTTTTCAGAAGAAGTGAGACAAGCACTCCAGGTGATGGAGTTAACACTGGTATATTACAAGCAGAAGTATTATTTTAATAAATTGTCAAACAAATTACTAATTTGTATTTCCCTCTCTCTCTGTTGATTTTATCCATTTCTTTTTATTGGATCAGCTGTGGTGCTGGCAGTGGTTAAGCAGGTCTCACCTCACTCTGTACCAGCCACCGTGCTCACTGCTGAATCCCTCATAGTCGCTAGACCTGCCTCTTTGCCATGTGACAAAAATCACTCTGGAAAATGATACAAGGGCTCACTGGTGGCCTCAATTATCTCCCAGGAAAGGGCGGTTGGACTCCTCATCTGAGAGTAATGTAGAGGGGTCCTACTAGGTCAAACAGCAGAAAATGTGATGGCTATTGAGGAGATAGATGAACTGGTGGCTGGATGGCCTCATTGGCTAACTGAAGTGTCTCTTGTTTGGTGATAGAGTTGCAAGGCTGTCTTGCCCTATCCTTCAGGCCACCAGAGAAGAGAAGACCCGTGATGTTAACTACTGGTATCTGGGTGGATCTCCCTCTGGGCTGGTCTGGCATTCAATTCTCACCCTTTCTTATCCCTCACTCTCTATCCATCCACTGCTTTTAGTTCAGTCCTTCCCATCTGTAGGTTTCTGGTCTCTGTTAGTCCATGTATCTCCATTTTTGCCCCACTATTTCCCCCATCAATTTTTGTCTGTATTATATGCTTGTTTGTTTATCTTGCTTCTGCTACCTTCAACTTACCCTCCATTTTACTGACACTTTCATCTTGTTGTTCCTCCTCCACCTTTCTTTTTAACAAATTAGGAACCGATAACCACAAAAAAGTGTACTGTTCTCCCCCACACCTATCTTCCCTTCTTGCTGTCCTTCAGTGTGTTCCTCTGTTTGCTATTTCTTATTTCTGCCTATTTTATCTCCTCCTTTCCATCTTATTTATATGATGAAATGACATACCACTGTGCTATGATGCCTTGTATGAGCTGCCACAGTTCCAGTGCTGCAATTATAGGGCATTTCTTAATACACATTTGAATACGCATAGTGCCATGCATGCCATCTGCCTGATGCCCTAGGTCACTTGACCCATCATTCCAGCAGTGTGCTTACCCTAGGTCACTTGATCCATCATTCCAGCAGTGTGCTTACCCTAGGTCACTTGACCCATCATTCCAGCAGTGTGCTTACCCTAGGTCACTTGACCCATCATTCCAGCAGTGTGCTTACCCTAGGTCACTTGACCCATCATTCCAGCAGTGTGCTTACCCTAGGTCACTTGACCCATCATTCCAGCAGTGTGCTTACCCTAGGTCACTTGACCCATCATTCCAGCAGTGTGCTTACCCTAGGTCACTTGACCCATCATTCCAGCAGTGTGCTTACCCTAGGTCACTTGACCCATCATTCCAGCATTGTGCTTACCCTAGGTCACTTGACCCATCATTCCAGCAGTGTGCTTACCCTAGGTCACTTGACCCATCATTCCAGCAGTGTGCTTACCCTAGGTCACTTGACCCATCATTCCAGCAGTGTGCTTACCCTAGGTCACTTGACCCATCATTCCAGCAGTGTGCTTACAAACATTATTGCAGATGCAAAGTTTCATTATGCAGCACTGTCCCAGAATAATCACAATATGCCAGCACGCATGTATGCCTAAACTACATTAAACCATTTGTTTGTTTGTTTGTGTCTTTTGGCTTTTCCCGGTTAGGGGTCGCCACAGTGGAACTCCGGTCCGCTAATAATTGGTAGTGGATTTTTACGTACCGGGTTACCAGCCCTGATGCACAACCTTCAACGAAGGCACGCCCCATTCACGTATGCCTCCACACAGAAGACGCTCTAGCTGAGAATCGAACGGGACAATGTCTTGCTATGAGGCGACAACGCTACCGCAGCACAACCACCGCAGTATCAAACTACATTAAACCATGAAATGCTAAATTCATTATATTATATACTGTTGCATGGTGCTTTGTGATCTTTTTCAGAATACCCCGAGAACTTGGTTTATTACATGGTTGTCTAATAACATATAGAATAATATAGGGTATAAAAAATGCTCTGAAGAAGTTTGAGAGGAACCAAAATGCTTAACTAGTTCTATTAAATGATCTAGTTATGCAAGGCCATTAAAGAAACCAGGCAGATGTACAGATTGTTGTAAGTGGTGACCAAGACTAAAGACTGTCAAGTTTCATTATTAAATATTTTTTTTCAAACTGTACCAAAGTTTCGTATTTGATGTAAATAGCCCAAACAAAATAGTACAGTGCTATGGCTAATATGCAGTGATCCATGTAATATAATGCATGCACATCATATCTATCTATCTATCTATCTATCTATCTATCTATCTATCTATCTATCTATCTATCTATCTATCTATCCATCCATCTATCTATCTATCTATCTATCTATCTATCTATCTATCTATCTATCTATCTATATCTATCTATCTATCTATCTATCTATCTATCTATCTATCTATCTATCTCTCTATTTACTTATCTGTCTACAGCTGAAGCAAGCAAGGATAGTGAGGGAAGATCATCTGCCCCAGGCAAAAGCAGTCAGGGGGCATGGTTGTCACTGTAGTATAGGTGATGACAGGTTCTAGATCTGTAATGCTGTAGCAATAAACGTTTAAACAGCCATGTTTAAAATTTCAGTTGCTTACATAATATTCATTGCTGTTTTTAATAAACAAAGGAGCCGTTTCATGCAGTTTAGCAAATCTCAACAGTTTTGCATCCCTCCTGAAAGAGGAATTCATAAGATAGATTGAATGGTGTGTTTTCTTGTTTGCTCAACTGTTTGCGTTTTTTTGTTTGTTTGTTTGTTTGGTTGGTTGGTTTTGTTTGTTTTTTTCTTATTAGCTATTCAAGCCAGGGAAGGGCCTCAACTTGAGTTGACATCTTTTTTTTTTTGGTCCTCACCTCTTGCTTGGGGATATCAGGTACAGGCTACAGCTGTGTATCATTCTGTCACTACATCTATCAGGGATTCATGTCAAGTCAATGAAGGTAGTTTCAGTGAACATAAAAACACCAAAAAATGTTTGCCAACACTGCCTCTTCAGAAAAGTATTTTTTCAGGAGGCAAACTCCTTGCATCCCTCAGGTGGGGTGACACCCCCAGACTTGTATATGCCTACTCTGGGGTCACGTAACAATGGATAAAAAAGCAAACTCCACTGTCATCTAATGTAGTTTCAGTGATCTTACATTGCTGTTTTTGTACTCAACAATACTACCTTTGTTATCCTGATGTGCTCCCATCTATCTAACTACCTACTTAGCTAGCTATAAAATGGGATGTTAGTCATGTGGTATATACTTTAAATGTTAATGAGATAGCTACAATGATTATTATGTCATGTGGTACTCGGAAAATCCATTTTGCAGTATAGACCTCATAGAATTTAGATGGCATCTGCTGTTTTGTGTACGTTTTAAGAATTCTGACATGACATATACCATGCTTGTAGCTTTCCAGTACTTAAGTATTGACCAGTGGTCTGTTGACCTGTATCAGGAGATCTGTCTGCACATTGGCCAAATTCCTGAGGATCCTAGCAGATATCCCATTTGGACCAAATGCTTTATTTATCTTCCATTTCTTCTACGTTACATTAAAAATGATTTTTTGTGGAGCAATTCTATTCATGATTTCACCTCACCCTTACAGACAGAAAAATAGAGCATCAGTTTATACCTTAAGGGCCCATCTTTCAGAGTTATTAACTGAAATGATGGCTGTTTTAGGAAGGGATTGTTCTGCCAAGTGACTGTAATTTAGTGACATCTGTTATTAGAAGTGTCAGGAAAGTGCTTATAGCTTTTAAAACACCTCAGGCTGGAAGGCATTTGGCAATCTGTTGTGATAACATAGGGCTGGCAACAGACCTGGATCCAGCACTAGGTGACCTAGGCAGCTGCCTAGGACCTGGTGGCTGGGGGGCCCACTGACCACCTGGGGGAGAGCACTGGCTAGGAGGTTTTCACATTTACTTTTGAATTAATAAAAAAAATTAAACATTTCTTTGTAATGTCGCATATTCTCCTTTAAGAAGTCTCGTGCACCAACATAGACTTACATAACTTTAAATATGTGTGAAAAATGCCGTAGTTAAGGATGGTAGGTTAGTCAAGTTATGACCAGGCTCAATGCCTGTACCTTAGTTATAGGACAAAGTGCCTGAATCATCTACACCAACTGCCAGACTGCTCAAAGATTTATGAGTTTCAGGGGAGATAAGAGCCTGATTCCTCTACACCAACTACCAGACTGCTAAAGGAATTGTGAGTTTCAGTGCATTTTCAAGGAATGGTGAGTTTCAAAGGAAGAGAAGTTTACTTCTGCTCATGCCAAATTTGTTTTCAATGTGAACAACTGTTTTATTTAGCAAATGGCAGTCAGGCTTTGTGCCGTAAAATCTGAAAGTAGTAGTAGTAGTAGGACAGCAGGTAGCATACCTGCCTTTGGTGCCGAAGTCTGTGGGTTCTACTCACATTTTTTTAATTTCTCCACCACTTTTGGGTTTCTAATACCATGACAGGAATGGACCCCATTCCTAAGTCAACAGACAACTAAAGTTCATGAAATTAGTATTGTTTCAATCTTTGATGTCAGCCAGAAGTGCTCTTCGCAGCCTCCGCAATGTGCCCAATAATGACTCCTGCAATTCGTATGGGGTTACATATATTGGTAACATATATAAATACGATTGTAGAGTCTTTTTTATAAGACTCATTGCTCCTACTACTATTGGAACTGTCTGGTTCTCTTTCTTCCACATTGTCCTCGTTTCTGCCTGCAAAGCCTGATATTTTATGACTTTGTCTCTCTCTGTATGCAAGACACTGTAGTCACTGGGTGTGGCAATTTCAATGATCAATGCTACTTTTGTCTTCTTTTCATGGACCACTATATCCATTTTTCTAGCATCTATCTTTTGAACTGTTTGTAATGGGTGATCTCATGTGATGTAGACTTCCATCATTTTCTGTGATGCTTTGTGGCTCATGTTTCCAGTGTTTTTCAGCCACTTCAGTATCATAATCTTTGCACAATTCCCAGTGCAACAGTCTTGCCACATTATTATGCCTTTCAGTATACAGTCCTTCTGCTATTAGTATGTCACAACTAGCAACGAGGTGTGCAAATGTTTCCAAATGTGTTTTACAAAACCTACATTTGTCTGTTTCTCCCACATGTTCAATGGACTTTGTAAACAAGCATGTACATAGCCGACTATCTTGGGCCGCCAATATTAACCTTTCATCTCTTGGTTTGAATTTGCCTCTCCTTAACCATTCTTGTGTTCAACCCTGATCAACGTGAGGTTCTTCCAGAAGTTTTCTATACTTGCAACTATATGCATTTTCCACATTTCTTGCCTTCTCATCTGATCTGTCATCTTTCTTTTGTTTTCTGGCACATTCAGTTACTGCCTGATTTTTATCTACTTCTGGTTTGATCTGCATTCCTGTTTGAAGCTGATATGCTTCTGCTAGATTAAGCAGAGAAATCATCTTAGATTTATTCTCATGTTTCAAAATTTTCGCTATGTTTGGATCTTGTGAGGTCAGCAGATATGTGTGCAGTCCCATGACTGCAGATCTATACATGCAGTCAATTTCAAGGAGGCCCATCCCTCCTTCAGAATGGGGAATATATAATCTTGGTATGCACTGATTTTTATAAATCATTTGGTGAGCATGAAGCATCCTTCTTATTTTCCTGTATAATCTATCCAACATGTTTTGGGGCCAATCAATCACTCCAAAACTGCAAGTTAGGATAGGAAGAGGAAATTGGTTTATAGCTTAAATTTTGTTCCTAGATGTCAACGCTGTTTTCATGATTAATTTAAGTCTTCTAAAGTATTCCTTACTAAGTTTTATTCACATTTGTTCATGTTTTATTGTTGATCCTTCATCAATTCCCAAATATTTATACACTCCACTCCCTCTTGCTCAAGTTTGTTAATATCACATTCTTGTCCCAAACTGATGTTTTCTTGGTGCTGCAGTTTTCCTGCTTTAAAGGTTGCTTTTGCACATTTATCAAGACCAAATGACATTTTTATATCATCTGAAAAAGTTTTGACAACTTGCAGTTGTGCTTTCAGTTCCTCATCTGATGAGCTATACAGTTTTAAATTATTGACAAAGAGAAGATGAGAAGTCTTTAGACTTTGCTGTTTTCTAGGAGCCAAATTATAGCCCTGGCCTAAGCTGTTAAGTAGTCAGCGTAATTGGGTTAAGGGAAAGGCAGAATAGCCTATCACACTATGTGGATGGATTGCTGATACTGCAGTGCACTTTAAGAGGGGATGGGGGTGCTGCATTCTGGTGCGTGTCCTCCTTTGGATGAGATGACAGTAACTATGCACTTGTTATCAGTTTGCCAGCTTACCAACTTTTTTTTAAATGTAATATAGGCAATTAATTCCTCAAGGGCAGCAGGCACTGAATTTGTAGATAAAACACTGAAATGTAAAGTTGTTCGCCAGTAGCAACCTCTTCATTAGTTACAGATCTCTTTAATGTGGAATTATTCAGAAGACTTTTACTTCTGCAGAGATTGTTTGTATTGACTAATATTGATGGACAGTAATGACAGAGGTTTGAGTGGCCTTTTATGGTCAAAATGTTCTGAAATGGGTAGTTTTGTCATTATTGATTCATATATTTTGTTTCATAGCTTACTGGAAAATATGTTCAAAACTATCAATTTAAAACACATTCTAAGAAATGGCACTTTATTTTACAAGGAATACAATTTAATACAGACAGGAAAGTGAATCAGAGAACACATGCATGTATGCATAGTCCTAAAAATATATAGGTTCATAGGTTCATAGGATGATACTAGGCTATTGGCCTGGAAGCCGTTATAAGCCTAGCCAAGAATTTCACCCATGTTCCCACAAAGTCAGTACCTGTTTTCGGGACAGGTGCAAGGGGCCTATGGTTTGAACAGTGCAAAGGTAAACTTAATCTGCTAATGATCAAATGTTTTTTGAATGTGTGTTTCAATGCCATTTCAATGAATGTGAGTTTTAAGGGCAGAGAAGTTTACTGTTCATCCTAAGTGTGTTTTCATTATCAGACTATATTGTTTGTTTAGCAAATGGCTATCAGTGTTTGTGCTATAAAATTTGAAATAAAAGTTTTAAATTAAATCCAAATATCTGTAATCATTGTATAAGTAGAGAAGAAAATAGTGCGTACACCGACAGGTTTGAAAAGTGTTTATGGTAACCGAGGAGAAATAGCCAAGTAATGGGACACTAGAATGGCTGCGGGGGGGGGTGGGGGGGGGGTTGCAATCCGTTACCCTAACTAGGGTCCCATTTGGCCATGATTCTGCTCTGGATGGCAGAGTTTGCTTGTTCTTACAGTTACACGGCACTGCTTTAGATGACATTTTTCACTATATAAAATGCAGTTTAGGTTAGATCAAATTCTTGTTTCATGAGGGCACCTTTATTTTATTGATCAATTGAATAATGCACATTGATTTCGGCTATGGAAATTGAGGATAGAACAGGCACTGGAGATTCGATGTTTCTTTTTGTAATGTTACACTTTTGAAATGCTGATTTACAACAACCAGATCTGTGAGATGAGAATCCCCTGCAAGACCCATTAATTGTACTGAACTGCTGGGACACATTTAAATATTGTTTTGTGATGGCCTTGCAGCATTCTACCAGAAATGTTTACAGAAGTAGGTTGTTTACTATGGCAGGAATGGTTGCTAGAGGTGTAGGCAGTTCATTCTAAGGGGATGAAAAAGAAGAGGAAATATGCCTTAGGGAGCAGGAATTAATCTAGTTAACTGGTATGGGCATAGACTACAGCAGTAGGTCTTAAAAATATATGGACTTTGATACATCTGTGATGGCTCAGTATTTTTATTCTGTCTAAGGTATGAGAAAATGATGTATATGTCAAGGTCTGGCTGTCACAGAATAGTAAAATTAGGCACAATCTGAACAGAATATTGTCTGTCTTCAGAGAATTTGATAGAGAACTATATGTGGAGATAGTAGAAAGTCTAAAGTGAAGGGAACAGAAGGAGAAATGCATTGCTAGGTTAGCACTGCCAAAGTTAGATGAGTAGGAATATGAGATCTGACAGAGGTGGAACTGTCAGCATCAATAGCTGCACTAGTAAAAGCAAAAATGCCAGGATCTGACAGCCTGCCATTGGAGTTATATCAGACAAAGGGAGTTTCTTAGGTTACCAAATGCAGTAACAGAGACGTCTGTTCATAGGTTCATCAGTAATAACTAAGCAATCAGTCTGTAGATCATTATAAGCCCAACCAAGAAAAGAAAATGCCCCCAACCTTAAGGAAGGCAAAACAAGATGGAATGGGGGAGAATTTTACACTGTCCATTCAATCTACTCTGCTTGACTTGTAGTGGAAGTTTGATCCAGAAGTGAAGATTTTCTTAGAATATAAATCTACCATGCCTACATGCCTTATTTATCTGCTAATGAAAGTTTAGTTCTTTTAACTGGGTATTTGAAATAGCATTTGTTTTATGAAAGAAGAGGAGGTTAAAAGGCTATATAGAAATCTCCACAGAGGACTCTATAAAAGACTGAATACAGAAAGAGAGCTGCTGTCCTGATAGCTAAGAATCTTGAGGCCAGTAATCTTTTTAGTTATAAGTCTCACATGTGTCTCAAGGTGAGTAAGAAATTTAGACAATTGCATGCCAAAAGAGGTATTATATTCAATAATATTCAATAATAGGTCTGATGAGATAAGAGTAAAAGGGAATTAGCACTCATTTCAATCTAGTGTAGATGCCTTTGAAAATTATGTAAGACAGATGCAAGGTTTTCTGAACTACGGAGGAGACATGTTGGTCAAACAATAAGAAATTGTCAGCAAGAGTGTTTAGATCCCTTACAAAAGTGTCTGATTGGGAGGATGTGTCACCTACATAGTATGCAAAAATGTTTTGTAACCCAAAATGAATCATGTTAAGTTTTTTCACATTTAATTTGAGACAATTGTTATTGTACCAGTTGTTAGGATCTACTTCATAACATCATCACATTCCCATAAGATCAAATGTTAGAACATTGAGACCACAACAACGAAAGACTACATTAGCGAAAGTGTAAAACACAGAATCCCAAAACATCGAAAACAGGAAGACAACCAAGACGTAAAATATCTATCCTCCTTCACTTTTTCAGGGGGGGGGGGCTACACCCCCTGCATCCCCCACACCCTCTGCAGATTAAATATACTAACTCTGAGATTGTACTACTTTGAAGAAAGGAATACAGTCCAGCTATTGAAACACAACAATCACAACAATAACATCCTCACTGTTTACTAAACCGGAAAACCTTCACTGTAAAGCTCCATTCTAAATTAACAAATACAGCTAAAATCTAACAACTTCTTTTTCATTTTAAACTCACACGTACACAGACTTCTCCAAAAACAACATAATCATGCAACATGAACTCTGCCATATTTTTTAACATGCAGACTGCAAACCCTTAACGTAACATGACACCGCTTAATCACTTTTGCTATCAGCTTTACATACAGTTCAACATTCTGCACTACGATCTTTTGCACTTTCACTAATGTGGTCTTTCGTTCTTGTGGTCTCTATATTCTAATGTTCAGTCTTTTGGGAATGCGATGTTATGAAGAAGATCCAGTTGTTAACATGCTCTAACCCTTATTTGATCAATTAAGACAGTGGAAGATTGAATAATAACACCCAATTTACAGTCATCTGCAAACTTTGATAACTACAGGCAATGAGTGTTGGCCTGAAGGTCTAAGAAATAAATGCCAAATAGGAGAGGGCCTAACACTGATCACTGCGATACACCACTGGGAACAATTTTGTTTGCAGAAGTAAAATATGAGACTCTAACCACAAGTGTTCTATCTGAGAGCCAGTTAGATATCCACTGCACAACATAAGGATTTACATCAGTAATTCCAAGGATGGAGTGGAATAGCAGTCTTCCAGAATCCTATCTACAAATTTCAGTTTTAAATCAAGATTATAAAATGTTTCTGGTTATTTTGGTGAAGTAGCTGTTGAGGCCTATGGCAAGATCGGAGCACTTTGACCAATGGGGCTTCAATCATAGTCATCACTCATTTGATATACTGAAAACCTTGTTAATCTTGGATGAAGCACATAGGAGTGGGCCTACCATTATGGTCATATGTTTGTATGGCAAACAGACCTTCAATATAGTGAGCCATAGTTATTTGCTTAGGATTTTGGAAGACTTTGGCTTTCTGGAGGGATTTCTTAAACTTGTGTTACAAATAACATCCCGACAGTGGGAGTGAAAGTTAATGCTGAGCTGTCTGTTGAACTGAGATTACAGAGTGGAACCAGGAAGTGGATGTTTGCTTTTCCCTTTCTGCTTCCTTCGAATGTAGACCCTTTGATTGCAGGTTTATGTGGGTCAGATTTGAAATGGTTTGTGACAGAGTCCCAAAGACCTAGTCACATTATTCAGTATATGTAAGTTGTCCATATTTGCAGACAACTGGATGATTTGTTGATATATCTGGTGAGTCCAAAATAAGACCTACTCAGATTATACAATATATTGGAGGAATCCGATCAGTTCTTGGGCTCAAGAATGGGCAAAATGCCTTTCTAGCCTGCCAATATCCCAAAACAGTCATCCCCATAATGTGTCCAAATTGTTCTGAAAAATATCTAAACTAGTGCTTGCTTTAATATAAATTACTATTGTCTATTCCACACATCAGTTACTCTATCTGAGATCCAATTAGTACATTTCACATTCATATATAATCTTCTACACAATTTAGCCAATGATTCCGCACTACTCCTTGATAACCCTAAGCATTCCCAGAGGTAGTTATCTCTAAATGCCCTAAATGCATGAATGCGGTCTCCTCTTAAACATCTATGAGATGCTGTACAAGTTTAGATATTTTAATCTTTCGTAATAACTTAAAATTTTCTCATCCATAAACGCCCTCAGTATATTTTGAATGTATTCATTCCAATTTACTCAAGCTAGTTTTCTTATAAGGTTTCCATACTATTATTACATACTTTTAGTTTGGGTAAATTGTAACTTGCAAAGAATGGTTTCATCATTTCTGATTTCATATACTTTATAATTTTTCTTATACACTGGTTAACTGACTTTGGTTATGAGGTAGAGAGCATGGAAGAATCTAACAATTAAAGGGACAATATTGCACTAAGTCACATAGTTTGAATAATAAACTGAAAAATAATAAGCATTTGCAGCTTTGATTCTGGATGATTAAAGAAAGAAGGCTAAGGGAATAATTCACAAGGTTGGTGCAGTAACATAGCAGAAAACTGGAAGTCTTGGTGCTAAAGATGTGAGATTTTTAATGTTCTGTCAAAGAAAACTGAAGTAAAATGTTTTCTACATATAGCAAGAACAGAATCTATTGAATTATATAATACATTTGGGCTGGCCGTCAATGACAAAACAATCTTTTTGCAGTATAACAGAACTTTAAATCTGAAAAACAAATCAGACCTATGTAAGACTTTTTCACCAGAAGTCAGGGGCTGCATAATACTGTTGATGCATAGGTGAGTGAATTCAGCCCATGAGTCTGAAAAATGTACACATTTCACTAATATGATATAAAACTGTGTGTGGCCTACAGGCTAATTCTGTGAGAAGTAAGTTATTGATGGAAAAAAAAGTGACAGATATATGCAGAACAAGTGAAGTATCTGATATGCAAATGAAAGAATTGACCACAAATATGGAAGTATGTAGAACAAATTCTAAAAGATTTGTCAAAATTAGTTTAAGAATGAGCACATATATTAAAATATAAAAAAGCTGAACAGGACATTAAGGTGAAAGCTGCAGTAACCTAGTGTGTCACAGCAGCAATATAGTTAAAGCTTAAAAAAAGATTAAAGTGAAGTATGGCATGTGTATGTTAGTTGAGGATATAGTCATGAAAGTACAACATGTTCAGATTACAGGGGTACCTTAATAGTCTGTGGAAATGATCATATACATCAGTTTTCCATTTGTCAAGGATAAATATTTGAATACACAACAAATTTGGACTGTGCATTGTATTGGAAAAGCTTGGTATTTCTTGAGGAGTATGGTATTTTAGGAGAGAACACATTCACAACTGGCTCTTCTTCTCATAATATTTCATATTGGTTTATTTCATATTATGCACCTAAAATCTGTTTAAATTGTGTCTATATGTATTTGTACATACATATACATATATACACACACACACACACACACACACACACACACACACACACACACGCACACACATATACATACATATATATATATATATATATATATATATATATATATATATATTATGGGTCTACTTTTCTTGATCCAAATTTCAAAATCTTGAACAAGAAAAGTAGAAACCCACTCAAGCGAAAGTGTACTACATCGAAAGTGCACTTTCGCAAAAGCTGATTCACCAAATCATAAAAAAACTAAACAAACTTACTTTAACCACTATTTTGCAAGGGGACTGCACCCCCCCATGTGGGGGGCTGTTCCCCCCACCCCCTCTAAATATACTAACTCTGAGATTGCCCTAGAGTGGGGAAAAGGATATACTTCCTTATCCCCACTGTAATGTGCTTCGATGAATCGGCTTTTGCGAAAGTGCACTTTCGATGTAGTGCACTTTTGCTTAAGTGGGCTTCTACTTTTCTTGTTCTAGATTTTGAAAATTTGATCACGAAAAATAGACCCATATATATATATATATATATATATATATATATATATATATAGAGAGAGAGAGAGAGAGTTACAATTAAAAATATTGAATGACTATTTGACTGAAAATATTTAGTGGGTGTAAATTGTCAAATGTGGAATTGCACAAATGAGTGAATTCTCGTGTCTATGGTATTGTTAAGCAAGAGTATACAGGAAAAACAATGTTTTACTGAAAAGGTTACAGCAGGTTGTATGTATGTGGAAGTGCTCGTGGATTGGGTTGCAGTAAGGATTAGTTAAGGGGACAGGGTTTCTGTCTTGTATGTTTGGTTGTGTATGTTCTGTACCTTTTGTCTCATGAAGAGGCACTGGTAAGGAAAGGGCCTTTAGTAATGTAATGTGTAAGGTTAGGAGCAGGGTTAGGGTTTGGGTTTGGGTTTGGATTAGCAAAAAGTGAGGTGGTGCAGCTGGATGAATTCTCCTCAAAAGCAGAATGTATGTGCAAGTGTTGCAGGGAAACAGTCCACCAATCAAAAAAGATTGATTAATGACAAAAGTACTGAAATTAAATTGGATACTGGAACAGAGAGCAATATTTTGAATAAGACTTCTTTTACGGTTTTAAGAGTGAAGACAGGTTCTGAAGTTGCACATTTCCTTTGTTTTCATTCAGACCATAGAGTCGTCCCCAAGATACTAAAGAAACTTGAATGTGTGTGCAAACACAACTCACAAAAGGTGTTGTTTCAAGTAGTAGCAGTGCAATAGGGCAATATATTGGGTATTGCCCCATATGAAAAGTTGGGGAAGCAAAACAGATTTGTAGCATATATTTTAAAGTACATGATTATTATACCAGTGACATGTTTAAAACTGAAGACAAAAGTATGGGTGGTGTTAGGTGAAGAGATACGCAAAGGTATATAAAGAATACCTGATGACTATAGTGTGCATGTGAAGAGATATGCAAAGGTATATAAAGAATACCTGATGGCTATAGTGTGCATGTGAAGAGGTATGCAAAGGTATATAAAGAATACCTGATGACTATAGTGTGCATGTGAAGAGATATGCAAAGGTATATAAAGAATACCTGATGACTATAGTGTGCATGTGAAGAGATATGCAAAGGTATATAAAGAATACCTGATGAGTATAGTGTGCATGTGAAGAGATATGCAAAGGTATATAAAGAATACCTGATGACTACAGTGTGCATGTGAAGAGATATGCAAAGGTATATAAAGAATACCTGACGACTACAGTGTTCATGTGAAGAGATATGCAAAGGTATATAAAGAATACCTGATGACTATAGTGTGCATGTGAAGAGATATGCAAAGGTATATAAAGAATACCTGACGACTATAGTGTGCATGTGAAGAGATATGCAAAGGTATATAAAGAATACCTGATGACTATAGTGTGCATGTGAAGAGATATGCACAGGTATATAAAGAATACCTGATGACTATAGTGTGCATGTGAAGAGATATGCAAAGGTATATAAAGAATACCTGATGACTATAGTGTGCATGTGAAGAGATATGCAAAGGTATATAAAGAATAACTGATGACTATAGTGTGCATGGGAAGAGATATGCAAAGGTATATAAAGAATACCTGATGACTATAGTGTGCATGGGAAGAGATATGCAAAGGTATATAAAGAATACCGGATGACTATAGTGTGCATGTGAAGAGATATGCAAAGGTATATAAAGAATACCTGATGACTATATTGTGCATGTGAAAAGATATGCAAAGGTATATAAAGAATACCTGATGACTATAGTGTGCATGTGAAGAGATATGCAAAGGTATATAAAGAATACCTGATGACTATAGTGTGCATGTGAAGAGATATGCAAAGGTATATAAAGAATACCTGATGACTATAGTGTGCATGTGAAGAGATATGCAAAGGTATATAAAGAATACCTGTTGACTATAGTGTGCATGTGAAGAGATATGCAAAGGTATATAAAGAATACCTGATGACTATAGTGTGCATGTGAAGAGATATGCAAGGGTATATAAAGAATACCTGATGACTATAGTGTGCATGTGAAGAGATATGCAAAGGTATATAAAGAATACCTGATGACTGTAGTGTGCATGTGAAGAGATATGCAAAGGTATATAAAGAATACCTGTTGACTATAGTGTGCATGTGAAGAGATATGCAAAGGTATATAAAGAATACCTGATGACTATAGTGTGCATGTGAAGAGATATGCAAGGGTATATAAAGAATACCTGATGACTATAGTGTGCATGTGAAGAGATATGCAAAGGTATATAAAGAATACCTGATGACTGTGGTGTGCATGTGAAGAGATATGCAAAGGTATATAAAGAATACCTGATGACTATAGTGTGCATGTGAAGAGATATGCAAAGGTATATAAAGAATACCTGATGACTATAGTGTGCATGTGAAGAGATATGCAAAGGTATATAAAGAATACCTGATGACTATAGTGCGCATGTGAAGAGATATGCAAATGTATATAAAGAATACCTGATGACTATAGTGCGCATGTGAAGAGATATGCAAAGGTATATAAAGAATACCTGATGACTATAGTGCGCATGTGAAGAGATATGCAAAGGTATATAAAGAATACCTGATGACTATAGTGCGCATGTGAAGAGATATGCAAATGTATATAAAGAATACCTGATGACTATAGTGCGCATGTGAAGAGATATGCAAAGGTATATAAAGAATACCTGATGACTATAGTGTGCATGTGAAGAGATATGCAAAGGTATATAAAGAATACCTGATGACTATAGTGTGCATGTGAAGAGATATGCAAAGGTATATAAAGAATACCTGACGATTATAGTGTGCATGTGAAGAGATATGCAAAGGTATATAAAGAATACCTGATGACTATAGTGTGCATGTGAAGAGATATGCAAAGGTATATAAAGAATACCTGATGACTATAGTGTGCATGTGAAGAGATATGCAAAGGTATATAAAGAATACCTGATGACTATAGTGTGCATGTGAAGAGATATGCAAAGGTATATAAAGAATACCTGACGACTATAGTGTGCATGTGAAGAGATATGCAAGGGTATATAAAGAATACCTGATGACTATAGTGTGCATGTGAAGAGATATGCAAAGGTATATAAAGAATACCTGACGACTATAGTGTGCATGTTTCAAAGGAAAATAAGCAGAATCATAGCAGTAAAGGTTTGCAATGGCCTGAAAAAATGCCAGTATGGACCAAAGCCCTGATAAAAAATATAATGACTTGTTTTCAGATGTTGGTTTTCTGCAAAGTCATTGTACCATGAAGCTACATCTTGATAACTCCATGTAGTTCTTGTCAAGGGATATGTGCCAATGGTCATGAATTAAGCAAGATCTCAAACACATGGGAGAATTGGGGATTGATTCCAAACAAACTAAATTGGTATACTAGGTTAATAATTTGTTAACAGTAATGAAACCAAATAAAATCCATGCATGCATTGGCCCCAAGAATGTGAATAATGCTGTTAAGAAGAAGCAGTATCCCTTAAGACTGCAAACAGACAAGTATTTGTCAATGCTGGCTGCCAGTCATAGGTTTTGTAATGCGAAATTAGATGAAAAAAATTCTGTGTACATTTAACTCCCCTTCCTGTTAATGTCATCTGGGATGTTTTTGATCAAGAGATCACTGAAAGAAATATTGTAAATACTTTGAAAGGCTTGGATGGGGTAGTCAACATTATAAATGAGATACTGATATGGTGGAAGCACTGTTGGAACTTGACTTCAGATTGGCAAAATTGCTGGAATGACTATGATGTAATACTTTGAAGCTGAACCCAAAGAAGTGCCAAATAGATATAAATTTCATAAAAAAGTAGACATATCCACGTGCAGCATGGAATACAGTACAATCCTGCTAAAGTCAAAGAAGTGAATGCAGATGGAATACCCAAACAACAAGATATCTTTGGAAAGGTTCTTAGGGATGGTTCAATTTCTTGCTAAGTTCATACTTGTCTAAAATGAAAATACTGCTATGATAGTTGCATGAAAAATGTTGAATGGTGTGGGGAATTTGAAGAAGAATGCTTCCTTTGAATCTTGAAAAAAAGTTATGCATGGAAGTTCCTACCTTGGAATATGATTTCAGCAATTCAGAAGCTCTATAAGTGAAAGCCAGTCAGTCCAGCTGAGGGGATTGCACTGCTGTAGGAATGGGTTGGACCTATGCTACTGACAAAGGCACAAATGTGATATGCATAAGGAGAAAGGAGTTACTGGCTATTGCATATGGCTATGAACAAAACATTAATATGTATAAACCATGCATTGGTACAAAGTGACCATAAGCCTCTTCAGAACATCTTTTAAAAACATTACACCAAGATCCACTAAGGGTACAGAGAATGTTATAAACTTCTGGAAATAATATATTACTGTGACATATAAAGCTGGAAAGTAGATTGTTAGTCAGAATCTTCTGAGATGGACATACATACCTGGAAAAAAAACAAAGACTTGTATAGAAGTAATGCCAGTAATCTGCATTTTCCATTGTCAAAAGAGAGATATTGAGAATTGTAAAAGCATACCTAAATGATCCTGAGGTTCACAAGAATGACCCTAAAATGATTGCCTGAGGAAAGAAATTAATTTAGATGTATAATCATTGGTTACCTTTCATGATGAACTCAATTATGTAGGTGGAATAGTGTTTAAAAGTAATAGAGTAGTTATGTCTCCATGCTTCAGAAAACAGAGTCTGCACAGCGTACCATATGTGCAGTGCTGCAAGCAGCTGTAACTCAAGAAGAAATAACCCACATGACATACCTGACAATCCCTGGGCAAAGATTGTGGTAGATGCATTAATTTACAAAAATATATAGCACATAATCTGCATTGCCTACTATTCAAAATACCCTAACCCATTCAGACTGGGAAAAACAGGGATCAGGACTTGCAATTATTTTTTATCTTTGAGATTGGGAATGTGGTATATATTAACTGGGACCCTGCCACTTTAAGAAAGCTGATACTGTCAGAGTGAGCACTTTCTAAACCTGAGTTCTTGTGCAGCTGTCAGAAGTGAACAGGCCTCTTCAGATCAGATCCATCTCCACCTATATGCTATTTTTATAGTTTTATGTTATTGTATGGTTAGCAGACACCTCAGATGTCACAGGTTTGGGGTATGCAGATGTACTTTGAAGGGACAAATGTAAACAGATAAGTTAGCTAAATGCTAGAGCACCACTGAGGGAAAAGCAATGTGCAGTAAATAAAGCATTACATCATGTATAATATAACTAAGCTTTGAGCCGACATCAAAAAGAACAAATATGAAAAGGTGAGGCAGATTAAGTTTTAGGGGGGCCACAATCATGAAACTCTACTTAACAGAATTAGTTTTGCTTCTTTTTAAAGAATTCACATATACATTAAGAAAATCCATACTGCCTGTTCGCATCTTAATTCTGCAAATTATTACTGGACTGGGGAGGTTGGATGTCTTTAGAAAATGAACAGCCTTGTTTAAAACACCTCTGTGTTAGATAACTATTCATTTATTTTATCATGGAGCACTTACCTTTTCCCCAAGAACAGGACAGAACTGTGAAAAAGTTCATAAGGAACATGGAGGATAAAATTGTATAATGATCACAGTCAGAAGCAGATCAATACATTTCCCAGAGGTGGAAGTAATATAGCAATAACCCACGCCTGGGTGTGGGTAATGCGGGATTTAACCATGGTTGGCGTGGTTTGGTCCCGAGGGCGAAGCCCAAGGGACCAAACAAAGACAACCGTGGTTAAATCCCGCATTACCCACACCCAGAAGTGGTTATTATATTAATGACATTATTTAAGAAAAGAAATAATTACTTTTCTTAAATAATGGCATTGTATAATGCCTCTTTGCTGCCCTTCCGCAGCTGTCTGGAATTCCGCGGCAGTTCTGATGTACTGCGCATGCCTACGCAGTACATCAGAGCTGTGGGCAAAAGCAACAGAGAACGCAAGATCTCTGTTGCTTTTTACTGTTTCGCTATGTTAAATGGGTTTAACATAGCGAGACAGCTTTAAAATAAGCAACGGAGATCTCCATTACTTATTTTAAAGCTGTCTCGCCATATTTAACCCATTTAATATAGCGAGACAGGTTTAAAAAGCAACGGAGATCGCAAGATCTCCGTTGCTTTACTATGTGTCGCTATGTTAAAGGAGTTTAACATAGCGAGACAGCTTTAAAAAAAGCAACGGAGATCTGCGTTGCTTTTTTTAAACCTGTATCGCTATGTTAAACTCTTTTAACATAGCGAGACAGTGTTTTATACTAACGGAAAAAGTCCGGGCAACCGGACCTTTTTCCGTTAGTATATTGAGGGATTTACAATGGGCATGCTGGTTGGGCTGGCCAATCAGCGTGCACGTTTTAGAGGAGGAATTGTATAATAATGTGTAAACCCTACCCAAGTCAAGCGAGAAATGCAATGCTATCTATTTGTCCTTCATTTGTGGGCATAGATATCCACAAGATCTACAGAAGGCAGTCAGATGTTGGCAATCCATGTCTGACGTAGTTTTTTTATGTTCTTTTGATGAAAGTGAGACCTCTAGCCATGCCACCAGAGACTTCAAAGTGAAAGCATGATATAAAAATCGTACACCCCTTGTATGGTCACCAAAGTAATATACAGATGTCAGTCTTACAGCAGTGGCAAATAGCGTAGATGATTTATTGGCTAACCTTCTAAAACACTTGTTTGGTCTAAGAAAGGCAGTACTAAGTGAGCTGATAGTGTAGGAAGATCTGTCAGGGTCAGTTGTCCTACCTGTCAGCAAAACATTTTTCTTGCATGCAATGTGCACAATAATGAATTAGCTGATCAAGACAAGAGGACGAACATGGATTGGTTGGAAGCTGCTTAAAACCTGAAATGGTCAACATGTGAGTATTATGTGACTCATGCAACACACTGAACCTAACGAATCATGCAAGGCAGCAAAAAACAAGTAGAAAAGAAACACTCACCCATATGCGACTTACAAATCCGTAACACACGTACTACAACTTTAAGGAAAAAAACATAACAATTTTAAAATGTAAATCTAAACATAATTATGCACCTCTTTGACAAAATAATAAAATGTAGGAAGTGATAATAAAACAGGAACAGTAATGATGGCAGGTTATCAGGGCAGGCAAAAACATCCACAAAAAAGTGACTATACAAGTAAACAATAAAAGCAAAGCACAAATTAAGGCACAAAAAACATCTGAATAATGGGCAGGTCATACCACAAAAACAAAGGACATAAAAACAAACTACGCTATATATATATAATGGCACAAAAAAAACATAAAGAGGGACAAAGAAAGAAAGGTCATTACATGTACCAAAGCTAGATGTTGGAACATGAAGTTATAATCATGAAGAGGGGAGAAAGTATTACATAGCAGTCAGCTGCAATGAGGTAAATGTTATGAGTACATCTTACATAGCCAAATAATAATTCATGCATTGACAGTCTGCATTTATACAGAACAGCAGGTCATATCAAAAGTACATGTGTGTGACAACTTAGCTGACAATAACATCAGCAGCTGCGGTAACAGCAAATCTACAAATAGGATGGCACATGAAACCATAACCTTTGATAGAACAAACAGTCACAACAGGCATGGCATCAGCAGGTAGTCAAGCAGCAGTCTAGCACACACTTGCCTCCTTAATGTAGCAATTATGTGGGTAAAGGAAAAACGTACATTTCACATAGCAGTATCAGACACACATAAGTTTAATCTGCAATAGGCAACACTGTCCAGGAACTGAATTTAAGGAAAAAGATTGATGTCAAGAAAAATCTGCAGGAGCTGTCATTAAGTCATAGCTAAGGTGGTAATATGACAACACTTCTTCACCAATAGAAGACATCCTCAAATTATCCACAAAAGAGACCAACAGAAATACACGGCAGTAATATCCAACATAAATGTTCAGTAGAAAGGCAGCATATGCCACAGTAAAATGTCATGTGCACAACAGCAGTTCACTGGTGAGACACACACAGTCATGGTGGTATGAAAAATAAAACAAAGTCCTGCTCTGCTACCCTGTAAAATGTTTTGTCATAATGTACAACACCCATGATGCTTACATGCTATGGAGCCATAAAAAATATAGAACACGTAGCACCAAATAAGGTACTAAATAAAGAACTTTATTAGACCGGTTTCGGCAAAAAAATGCCTTCTTCAGTTTATTCCACACTGAAGAAGGCATTTTTTTGCCGAAACCGGTCTGTCTAATAAAGTTCTTTATTTAGTACCTTATTTGGTGCTACGTGTTCTATACCTCGAATCATTATAACTGCTGGCTAACTGTGTTTTTCATATGGTATTTTCTGGCCGTGCATAACCTACGTGCACAGCATTATGTCTGGTTGCCATAAAAAATATGCCATCAACAGAGCATGCAACCATGAATGCCCAACAGCCACAGATGATGGGTTAAAGCTCTCAGGAAGTCCGTATCATTGTACACCTCCTCCTTTCCATTAGCTGGCATAGGGTAACCCTGCACTGTAACCAGCAATCCTCCTAGGTGATTCAACTGCTTCATGGAGCCTGTCCACATGGTCCTATTCAATAACTAGGGCATAAAGTAATGCATGCAAAACCCACAGTACTTGATCTATACAATGCACTGGGATGGCAAAGTCACCCCTCAACATGACTCTGTGTTCATGGCAGAGACACAGATGTGAGTTCCTAAACAGACCAGAAAGCTGGAGTGAAAACTGATGGGGACCACTGTGCACGAGGAAAGCGGGTGTCATTCCACCATAGCCTCCCATGGGCATAGTGGTCGTTGAACCACTTGTGTAATGGAATTGCCTCACATGAGCATTACTCATGTAAACTGTCATAATCATGACCTGTACCTGCTAGTGGGAGGTATGCCAGTTCAAGTAGTTGATTAATCTCAATGTTGAAGGAGTGTATGGCAATATAGTGAATGCATAGGCCTAACTGCTGCACACTTTGGCATAAGATCTGGCCCAGGTGGAATATGCAGCCATGAGCATTTACCTGAGAGCATGCCCAATGCAGGGCATTATATGATGCTTGTTCAAAGTCGCTCATCATGAATCAGGGTTGCAGTGTACAACTGCATTTTGTTGCAATATCCCCTATCACACCAAACACTGCATCATATGCCACCTGGATTTTGGTGCTCATGGGGCAGCATATCACAGGGGCTGTCTTAACAACCTCACCTAGCCCTCTGTTGGCATGTATCATGTACAGTTGCTTACACACTCTTGTCTTTGTTTGAAATGTTTCATGCATAAGCCACATCACATTTGATGACAGCTTTTCATATTTGTTGCAGTGGTAAAAACATAGAGACGATGTTCAGCAGCATGCCTCAGTATGCAGGTTCCAGCCCTGAGCATGATGACATATTTTGTGATATCCAGGATGGTATGGAATGTTCTGTTCTCAGTGGGCTCGTCTTTACAGGAGGTCCACCTTATCAACTGCTGTAATGCCCATTTCCTGGACATCTGTTGCATAGCAACTTCAGGATTCCTTGACACACACCTCTTAAGTATTGCAGCTGTAATGTCTGTGGATCTTGTTGCCTCCTTTGACACAGCGTGTACTATTCTGGCTGATGACACCTTCTCTGGCCATGGTGCTTGTCGGTGGGGTACACACTTCAGGAATTCCTCACCCTGGTGTGTTTCAGTTTTGAAAGCCCTGTCATGACAGCTGTGTCTTCTTTTCAATACATAGCCGCAAGATGATTGCCCATTGCATTGCTTTTCATGGTTAAACATGTATTCATCCAACAGAAGCATGGACTTATTTTGCTGGCTTATTGTCATGGAATACACTGTCCAATATGATCAGAGACATTTGTTATAACACCATCGCTATCAAATTCAAACTCAGCAGCTGCCACTATTAATTTCCTGGACTATAGCAGGACACATGGGACATATTTGCTATAAATGTAGGCTGGGGGTGTGGTTGTTTTTACTTTCTGACTGTCCTATTTATATAGCAGAGTGTGTATGCCCATGGTACACTAACGGCCTAACTGTCAGCACATTCATTGTTGGTGTTTTGACCTCTACAATTTTACACCACAATAGCATCCACTCCAGAGGAAATGCCTATCAGGTAAGTGTTACTCAGACTAGAGGATTTTGTCCACTCGTAGTAGAAGTGGCTGTGTCTGTGCATAGCATGATACTGAGCTTATTAATACTGCAAAAAAAGATTTCATGAAAATGCAGAAAAACAAAAAAGAAACTGAAATGCTGACCTCACAGGGTGGCCTAATGATTAAGGTATTTGCCTTAAATAAACATTTATTAAAAATGACCGTACCACCAAGCAAATACATTAGCTACTTAATTGCAGAATAATTATTTATTTTTATTTCTATTTTTATATTTGCAACAAACATGAAAAACTAAAGAATAATAATAAAATGAACTGACCACGGCTGATGGAAAAACAATAAATGAATTTAATGAAAAAGTAAGCGCTTTCACAATATAAAACAAATCGCTTCTTCAGACTCTACATTACAGAAAAAACATCCTAATTTATACTTTGAAATAACCAGTCAAAGAAACTTTTCAATAATGACATCATCAATTAATTCTTTAAAACAACAATACCAAACTATAAAGACCATTTGTAAATATACTTAAAAGTGTGTTATTATTGTAAATATATATGTGCAATTCACTGTACAAAAATATTCAAATTTATATAAAAAACATTTAAAAGATATTTACAATTATTGCCTTAATTAATGCTTTAGGGGTCTTCCTCTAAGGAAGGGTTTAAGTGATACTGCACTGTTCAAACCTGGCAATCTATCTGCCTGCAGCAGTAGAATCCATTTCTGTTCCCTGTATTCAACATTATTGCTGATCTCTCCTCCCCGAATACTGGGTTGTACCACCTCTAAAGCCATAAAATTGAATACATGCTGTGTACCTTCTGTCTGAGCATGTTTGGCCACAGCACTAGTTTCTTTCATATATGCCATGGTGGTACAGCAATAGCGTTGTTGCCTCACAGCAAAAGGTTCTCCTGTTTGATTCTCTGCTGGCGTGCCTTCTGTGTGGAGTCTGCATGTCCTCCCCGCGGTCGAGTGGCCTCCGAAAGACATGCATGAATGGGCATGCCTTCGCCGAAGGTTGGGCGTCGGGCTGGCAACTTCGCACTGTAAAAATCTACTGCCAATCATTAGCAGACCCGAGTTCAGCTGTGGCGACCCCCTAACCGGGAAAAGCCAAAAAGACAAACAACAACAACTAGTTTCTTTCATATTGATAATGTTTCTCAAGTGCTCCTGTATCCGTTCTTTAAAGAACCTATCCGTGTTGCCAATATAAAAGGCATGGCAGTATGTACAGAAACTAAAATATACCAAGTTGAGTCTTGCAATCTGCATAAAATTCTATATTTATTGTGAATTTAAGAGTCAGATGTAAATAGGTAGATTTAGTATAAATATAATTGCAGGCAATACAATTCCTGAAGGAAATGTTCCTACTCTTTGCGAGTGTACCTTATTCTTATAGTGATAATTTGTCCTATAACATAACTGCCTCTTTAGAGACTTCTTATTCTTAAAGGAGAAATCAGGTTTCCTATTAATCACCCCTTTTAGTTTATCTATAGATCTTAAGATGTTTCAATTTTTCTCAAATATGCCACAGAATCTTTTTATATCACTTGAGTAAGTTATCAGAAATCTAACCATATGTGTTCTTTCTCTATCTGAGAAGAAAGGCTTTCCTTTGGAATTGCGTCTTTCATACATTTATTTAATATTCATACTTATATCTTTTTTAAAAACTGTTTCCTTTTTTTTTTGCTTACACTTGCAACATGCTAGGACAACTAAATCAAAGAGAGACTTGACTTAGATAAAAATATAGGAGCAGTGGTGAATTAAAAGCCACTAAATTAATTGATTAATTCATTAATTTAATAATGAATGTGTGATTATGATTCTCTGCAGTGTGTCTAATATGATGAATGAGCTTCACAGGGCGTGCTGTGATGAGCTAGAGTTTAGGGAATTCTGACATAATAATAGATCCATGAGGGACATAAAGATTGATAGACAAGCATTTTGTGTCAGAATGAATAAGAGTTATCTGTATAGCAGGAGGTGTTTTG
The DNA here is from genome assembly GCF_019279795.1 of Protopterus annectens. Taxonomy (NCBI): domain Eukaryota; kingdom Metazoa; phylum Chordata; order Ceratodontiformes; family Protopteridae; genus Protopterus; species Protopterus annectens. The sequence continues at coordinate 80,171,679 of NC_056751.1, read as the reverse complement.
TATTACAAAACAGGTGACAGTGTTGAGGGAAGAAACTGGAAAGATGAATAAAATGAGGAAAACTGATCAAAAGAATACATAGTTCTGGAAAAGAAACAAACAGCAAAATAATGTAATGTGCAGCATATTTTCTTAACTTTTAGACAGACCAGAAAAAAATGTCTGGATCTAACTGAATAAAAAATCAAATGCGTACAGCTTTATGGAGCTTGTTGAAGCAAGAAAAGGGACAAAGTATAGTCAAATTCCATTTTCAGACCAAATGGAAGCACAAACACCATCTCCAGAAAACTCGATAAAATAATAAAAGTATATCAGAAAGTCTGGCTTGTTATGTCAAACAATGACATACCTTAAAACTTTACTTAAAACCTGATGATAATTTAAATAATCTGTACCTTGCTATATGCACTAACACAATCACCTATGAAACTATTTAGTCTTGGGAATTAGCAAAGGGTACCTGATATAGTATGATGAACTAGTCACACTACTTTGTACCAATGTACTGTTATTCTAAACCCATAGCCAGATGCACTGCATTAACTTAGCAATAGGCCAAAACAGGTGTCCATTCTTGATTCACAGAGTTATAAGGTAGTGTTGTCTAGCAGTCTGACACAGAGATTTGAGTATTTGCTGCTGGACACCAACCTGCCAGTAGTCCTGGCTTTGATTCCCACAGTATGTGTTTGTCTACTGTGCGACTCTCAACAAGTGATGTAACCAGACAGGGATTCTGGGTTGACACTGAAAAGAGTTTTGTTGTTTTTTAATGCTGGGGCTGCAGGGAGACTTGAATAGGTATTAATATTTAGCAATGGTGTTAGGGTAGGACATTCCAGTTGCCACTGAATATTTCCATAACTATCAGTAAATAGACTACCTGAGTAGTCTGATGCACATTATATACAGGGCACTGGGGAAACTACAGGCACTAGTCACTTTTGGATGGGTAGACATGACTGTCAGAGCACACTGATCACTTGTGGAGTATGACACTGAGAGCAAAAGTGCCATGAATAGCTGAAAGGGATGGTGGACACTGCTAGTGTCAAGTGCAAAGCAGAGGTGCTACTATGTCTGGTCACTGGCAGGTGAGTGAAAAGGCAGGTGAAGGTCCTTGATCATTGGCAGGTAATTGTAGATGTGGTCAGGGGTCTCTGATCACTAGTGCCACACTGCAAGGAAGCTGAGTTTGCTTGAGCACTGACGAATAAAGTATGGAAAGGATGCAGGTAGAGGGTGTGGGTGATCCTCAGCACCATCAGATCATGGCAAAAAGTGGGCATGATTACCGAATATCTTTGATGTAGGGGATAAGACTGGGGAGAGGAATCCTACTCCTGTTTATCCTAGAGTACATAAGCCCTTTGCCACAAGCAATGATGTTTGAAAAGTGCATACCTCATGCTACTTTACATCCTTTGGAGTGTTTAGCCTATCTGTGTATAGCATTTGAGGGAAGTCGGGTGGGCAGCTACTTGTGTTTAGCATTTTAGGGAAGTGGGGTGGACATTCATGAACTGTGATCTGCCATCCTTATCCCTTTGCCCTAAACAGTCGGGGTTCATATAATGGATCCATGAACCTCACTTTAACTCATAATGTTTTCTTTATCTCTTGTCACTTCAGTTTCCTCAGTACCAGTAGATACTTCTCTAGACATTATTGATATTACATATTACCTTCCCATGCCTTTCCAGAAGTCTAATAGAAACTGCCATGCATGTTATCATGTGTTGGACAAATGTTTCTGCTCTGTATTTTTATATAACATTTTCCATGGCTATTTGCCATGAGAATAAGAAAATCTTTCACATCAGCCAGTCTCCGTTCTTGATTATTTGAGATGCTTAGCATGTGAAATACTTGCCTTTGATATCAGGTAGGTCAGAAGGCTGAAGTTTCTATCTGTACATCAGATGCTTGAATTTGTAGTCCAGTACTAACACTGCAGTACAGCGTTAGAAGGGCACTGCATTCCTGCAGTGCTAGACTTCAGGTAAGAAATTAAACTGAGGCTCAATCTGCCTGAGCTGATAGAAGTTCAAAAGGATGTAAAGAGTCCAATAGCACTTACTCAACAAAAGAGTAGGGAAAATTCCTCGATGTCTTGGCCATGTTATTTGTACTCAGTATAAAAGAAAAAAATGAACTCTCCATTGACAATAGGTCAAAGGCTTAGTGGGGCTAACCTAATTACAAAACAAAACAAAAAAAAAACAAAACAAAACAACAAAAATGGGACTAAATAAATACTTCTGTCCTAGAATCGAGTTGTTGGACAAAGAATTAGCTGCGTCATAGTTTTCTGCACCTCTTTATGAGCCTTTACTCTTTATGGGATTCTGCTTTTCAGTACAGAAGATTGTTGTATTGACTTATATAATATTTAGTGCTATAGTTCATTTTTATTTTTAGAAGGAAAACAAAACTGGCAGAGCTATTGTTCCAAACCCTAATATGGTTTGTGCAGAGCAGAGACCTATGTTAAGCCACTGCATTGTCCAATAACTAAACAAATGAAAAAGCTAAACCAACTCTTTCTGTAAATAGAAATGATATGAAGACATTGTTTTTCTTTTAATCCAGCTGTATATTTTGGTCAGGTCAAAAAAAAAAAAAAAACAGGTAAGTATTTTGGCTTAATTTCTCTAAGATTTCAACACTTTCATTTCAATTCCTCCAAGACTTCATAAGTCATGTAGTTACTAAGCATGAAGTCCAGGAAGACACTTAGGAGTCTATCCCAAATTCCCAAGTGTCTGGTCAAGTGACTTGCTCAAGGTCACACAGCAGGTAAATGAAGGCTGAGGTAATCAAACCTTATACTACATGACGTAGCTTATTAACACTTCAGAACCTTAAATCTCTGCACTAACTGCTAGACTCCTTTGTTTTGTACCTTCGTAAAATATGCAAATGGATTTTAAGAAACGCAACATTTCTGCACTGTTTTTGTTTATTGAAAAGACTGGATTATCTGTCATTTGGTACATTTTTTATAATGTCACTTATATTAGCTGTTGTTGCACTGTTGTATTAGTTGTACTTCCACGTCACACAAAAAGAATGAGGTTAGTGCTGAGGCAAGTAACAGCAGTTGTATTAGGAACAAACTCAGGTGAATGACAACATCCTTTCACAGCCTTATTTTACTGAACCAGACCAGCTTCTGTTGAATTAATACAATGATTTTTTTTTATTCATATCTTACGCGTTTACAGACAGGTAGCAACCATTCCAAAGTAAAATTTCTTCTTGTGTTCATTTGTGTTATGTTATATTTTATGTGTCAATTAAATAAAACACAGTACTGTTAAATTCAAAGACCAACTAATAAAAAAACAGTTTACTTATTGACTAATTTGTCCAGTAGTTTTGCACCCTAACAATCAGATTTGAAAGGGACTCATCACACATAACTTCCATAATGTTTATGTAAATATTAATAACACTTTCCATATGTCCTTTAATCTTTTCCAAAGGTTAATCAATCACATTCTACCTTCCATAAATTTGGAACAATTTGAAAAATTGCAAAAGGGGTGACCGCTAATAAATCAACTTCCTCACCACATCTATCTGAATCTTGAAAAGCTGTCAACTAAGATGATACCCATACCTGGGGGTCAGGGGATATACTCTTCCCCAGAGCTCTTTCTACTGACTCTCACACTGTAGCCGGTAAGATGTACCATAGGTCATACTAGCACCAATGGATAGTAGTGTGCTGCTGACCGAGTATACAACCAAGACTTCACCAAATATCTTTATTTGTGAACACATCTTGGAAGACCAGTGTGCTACTATACCAGGTCTTAACTAATATGAAGCCAATATTGGTTAATGGAAGCCATTTTTCTAATTTGTCTTCCTTTTCTAGCTCTAACTAGGGTCTCACTAGAACTTTTTATTGCTATTTTATCTTACTAGTGCCTCATTGAAGTTATAGAACATGAATGAAGTAAACCTAAAATATCATTGCATCCTTCTGCAATAGAAGGGGTGCTCAGCTACAGCCCTTCTTTACTTTTGCAGATCAGAAAGCCTGGGTTCTACTATGAAATGCCGACTTCCTGAAAGTCAATGCGCCGAAAAGATGAAAAAATGCTCAAAATCCAAAAGGGTGAAAAATCCATTTTAAGTGTTTATTGCAGGGGGCTTGTTCTCTTGCACACCCAATGTGGGGGAGGGGCAAACCCTTTCGACATGCCCAAACTTATATATACCAACTCCATGGTCACACCAACTTGAAGAAGGGAGAAATCTCCCTTAACATGTGAATTATTGTGGGCACACACTTAGAAACCACGCTGGCAATGATTTCCTATGGGAAACAGCATTTGGCATTAAGCCGTTCCCTCTTTTTTTTTTTTTTTTTTTTTGCATGCTATTAATGCTCGAGCAATTTCACCTCGAGCATGTTTAGGGGGAAGGCAGACCTCTGTTTGTCAGACTTGTTCTGTGACTACAACCACAGGGTGCTTATTTCCTCAAATACATTTATTTTCCTGCTGACTTAATCCCAACCACTTAGAAAAATGTAATACCAGAAAATGTCTAAGAACATAGATAATTTTGTGGATTATGATTATCACAATTTCCTGTGATGCAGTTCTGCATCTATGATGCAAATAACTTGTGGCACAACTTGCATTCGTTTTCAGTGCAAGAGTTACACATTTAACTCAGCAGTCTTAACAAGGCTAGGGATAATATCACTCCTTCATATTTAATCTGGGTTTCTTCCCAGGAAAAATGCTAGTGTACCTTTCAATTTATGGACAATTTGACTAGTCCTACTCAGTCAAATTGGAGAACTTGACTGAGTAGGATTAACTTTTGCTCATTTCATTTGATAGCTTGCTCTGATAGCCTTTGAAATGATCCTACCAAATGTACTATTATAACAGGTGAATCCACTGGATCTGAAAGCACTACTAATAATGTACTATTATAACAGGTGAATCCGCTGGATCTGAAAGCACTACTAATAATGTACTATTATAACAGGTGAATCCACTGGATCTGAAAGCACTACTAATAATGTACTATTATAACAGGTGAATCCGCTGGATCTGAAAGCACTACTAATAATGTACTATTATAACAGGTGAATCCACTGGATCTGAAAGCACTACTAATAATGTACTATTATAACAGGTGAATCCGCTGGATCTGAAAGCACTACTAATGTACTATTATAACAAGTGAATCCGCTGGATCTGAAAGCACTACTAATAATGTACTATTATAACAGGTGAATCCGCTGGATCTGAAAGCACTACTAATAATGTACTATTATAACAGGTGAATCCGCTGGATCTGAAAGCACTACTAATAATGTACTATTATAACAGGCGAATCCGCTGGATCTGAAAGCACTACTAATAATGTACTATTATAACAGGCGAATCCGCTGGATCTGAATGCACTACTAATAATGTACTATTATAACAGGTGAATCCGCTGGATCTGAAAGCACTACTAATAATGTACTATTATAACAGGTGAATCCACTGGATCTGAAAGCACTACTAATAATGTACTATTATAATAGGTGAATCCGCTGGATCTGAAAGCACTACTAATAATGTACTATTATAACAGGTGAATCCGCTGGATCTGAAAGCACTACTAATAATATACTATTATAACAGGTGAATCCGCTGGATCTGAATGCACTACTAATAATGTACTATTATAACAGGCGAATCCGCTGGATCTGAAAGCACTACTAATAATGTACTATTATAACAGGTGAATCCACTGGATCTGAAAGCACTACTAATAATGTACTATTATAACAGGTGAATCCACTGGATCTGAAAGCACTACTAATAATGTACTATTATAACAGATGAATCCGCTGGATCTGAAAGCACTACTAATAATGTACTATTATAACAGGTGAATCCGCTGGATCTGAAAGCACTACTAATAATATACTATTATAACAGGCGAATCCGCTGGATCTGAATGCACTACTAATAATGTACTATTATAACAGGTGAATCCGCTGGATCTGAAAGCACTACTAATAATGTACTATTATAACAGGCGAATCCGCTGGATCTGAATGCACTACTAATAGTCATCTACAAAATGTTCAATTTAATCTCCTCTCCCCAGACTGACTTCCTGGGTGCCCTTATGCCAGCTTATGGCAGTTGAGAGTGGCTGTATCTCATGGAGGAACAACAGCAGTGACAACAGACACAGCTGTTGTGCCACACTGTAGAATAAAGGACTGAAATATGCATCTATTTACCAGAAGAGAAGCAGCTGAGTAAAATACAACTGTGTTCTTTTAATAACATATGGTAGCCAAGAAAAAACAAAATACATCATTACTTCCCAAAACCTTTTCAAAGGCTTTTTTATATCAAAGTAGAAACTGCTGGACTCAGTCTTTTTCCTGTCCACAATAATGGCCAGGCGAGGTATGCAGGATGTACTGTTTACCCTCATACATGGCCTAAGTGACTTTCTCAACGAAATCCACCAGATTCTGTGGGCATGACCTGCCCTTGACAAAGCTGAATTGGGTCGAATCTAGAGTTTGGAGGTTTCCTGTGTCGTTATTTATCAGGGCCATGATTATTCGTTCCATGGCCCTATATAAAAGACTAGTCAGACTTATGGTCCTACAATTTCATGAGTCAGTAGATGGACCTGTTTATGCAGAGGGATGACTGTTGCTGTTCTCCACTCTATCAGGACAAAGCCAGTCTGGAAGTTGTGGCTAAATAGAGATCCTAATGGATCTGATAAGTCCTGATTTAAGCTGCTTAAGAGGCAATCTGTTATATCAACTTGCCCCATTAAAGCTGTCTTTTTAGCTTTAGAGAGAGCAGTGGTAATTTGTTCTTTGGTGATAACTGGCGGTGGAGTGGTAGAGTGTATTCTTGGGGAGAACTTGGGAGGGTTGATGGGAATGTGAAATATGAGCTGAATTTGCTGGCCAGCAGATTTGCTATATCTTCTGGCTGAGTATAGGTGATGCCATCTACAACGAATTCTGCACATTGTTGGGTGTTGCTCTTAAGACTGGGGACATAACTGAAAACTGCCTTGTGGTTATTCTTAGCTTTGGAGGCTATTTTTACCTCAAAGTCCTCTTTCAGAGACTTGATTAGTTCACTGATTTGCTTGTTTAGACTAATATGGGACTTTTTGCTCTGCTGTGCACATCCCCTTACTCCTCAACAGGGTTTTCTTTCTTTTGTTGTACAACCTATTAATACCAGTGGTGCAATGGGTGGCTTTTTTTTGTGGTTTGACCTGGGTTTATTTCAGTCCGGTACTGCCATTTCTATGCAGTTGTTCATATGGTCACAGAGGGCTTTTATGTACACTTCTGCATAGGTTTGTGTGTTTTCTAGATTTGGGGGAGCTTGGACATTAGATATGAACTCCCTTAATAGGGGATAATTTACCTTACAGAAGTTATTAAAGTTTTTGGGGGTCTGATGGGGGGACTAGTTTTACTTTTATTTCAAGGTGACCACATTGTGATCTGATCTTATAATTGAAGACACACACTGGGGTAGAGGGATTCAGCACTCTCCCATATTTGTGAATACCAGATCAAGGATATTTGTTCACCTAGTGGAAGTGTAGACTAGCTACACCAGGGCATTTGGATTTCCAAAATCAAGAAATCTTTGGGCCTGCAAGTTAGTGGTTGTGTACGCTTCCCAATTAATGAAGAGGTAGTTAAAATCACCCATAGTCCTTTCTACTCTTCAGCAGTCCTAGTTATCCTCTATTCAGTTCCCAAATTTTGAAGTAATCCCATCACATGTCAGTTGCATCTACTACATCATCGGGTGTGCCTGACTGGTCTCCTCCCACAACTCCTGACCCAGCTAGGAGAAAGTCATAATGAAACAAACATTACTTATTCAGAAGGATTTAATACAAATGGTCCTGGTTTTACCTACATTCACAAACAAGCAATTAAAGGAACCCCAGATCTGCTGGCCCTGAAAAACTATAGAGCATTTATCGAGTTTCCCTGTCCCTAAACACTCAATTCCTTAGCCTTAGAGTGTAAACTATACTACCACCAGGAAGCCTATCTAGGTCCCCAATATGGACAGCCACTAACATCCAACTCTATTCACCCCCTTCCTCAGCTAGACCTAACCATCTCACTACAAGAAAACTGGCATCCTCACTCCTTCCAAAGCCCGATATCATCTTCATGGTGTAGAGGAAAGAAACACTGCCTATGACCTAGGTGACTGGGGTTCAATTAGTATCATTACAACACTTGGAAAATAACTAGATAAAGCTTTATTAACATTGCGCTAGTGACAAAAGACTTTCACCTTCCGGGCTTCTTCAGGCAAATAGTCAGACCATCCATTAAACACCATTTAAATACTCTAGTTAAAATCATGTAGCATTAATTATCTTCATGCTATGAAAAACTTTATAAAACATAATTAAAAAATGTAAAAATATGTATATATTAACAAGCTTTATATAAAATAATAAGCTAAATCATGTAATCTTATTACGTATTTCTTTCAGGTTGGCTTTATAGTGAAACTATCATTAATTATGTAAATATCTATAAGTAAAGTAAGTGTTGTGAGTATGAGAATGTGAGATAGGAGCATGTTGTTGGTTTGTTTAGACTAAAGAAGTGAGTGAGATTACAGTTGCAGGAGCTAAGGTGACTACAGCTAACTACTAAGAATAAGTGTGTGAGTACTGTAAGTTGAGGTGAATAATCTATATCTAGCTTTTTGTTAAGCAGTTAATTTAAAGCTTGCTAGTTTGGATAGTGGTTTGAGAAGGATGTAGAGTTAAGATGAGGATTGGGCAAAAGAGTGTGTAATGCTTAATTGAGAGAATGCATTTACTGGACCATGTAGAGTGGTGGCTGTGGTTGAAAGGGTATAAATTTAAGGAATGAGGGGGTGGGTGGAAATGGGGTTAGGGTAGGGGAGCAGAGTGAGCCCAAGCATAGCAAGGGTGAATAGAGCGGTTTGAGCCATGAGAGAGGACCAGGCAGCAATAAAAAACAATCTGTACTGCTGTGTTCAGAGAGAAGACTAGTTCCGGAAAATGTAGCTGCACTTGAGTTGGCTAGTTGTTAATATGTATTCCAGTGGACTAATTGAAAAATAGCTGGACTAAAGTTTTAAGTATTGTTTTTGGGTGTGGGGGGACAGGCTATGCAGTAGCATCCCTGTTGGTGTGTGAGCCACTGATATGATAAGGGAGCAAATACGATACAGAAAAATATTCACAAACTTCACACAAAGTGGGGAATAACATACTCCACAATGCTTGTAGCATTTTATGTCTGATTCCATGGGTACAGTTGCATAGGAGAAAAGGAGATTCACAGGGGGACTTTTTGCTCTGCTGTGGGGGGCGCAATTACAGGGTTTTAGGGAGTCCGCATTGCTTGCAATTTTTTTATGTCTGATTCCGTGGGTCACAGTCACATAGGAGAAAAGAAAAGGGGATTCACAGGCATCCACTTTAACTGGGCAGGACCCGTGATTACAGGGTTTTCAGGAAATGGCAGGCATACCGAGACACAGGACACCAAGAAATGCAATTCCTGCTGGTCAAATTTTGAAAAATGGATATAAGACCCTGCACAAAATCATCATTTGTATTATATTGATTCTGCCCACCATTGTACTGGCTTTACTAGTCCATCTGCTCAACATATTATAAATCTCCTGCAATAACTCTCTATAAATGACCCATACCATATCATTTATACTTACCCACACAGTAATACCTATGTAATTAATCTGTCTTCTCCCACCTACTAAATCTTTTCTGATCCATCCCAGTACCCTACCCACCCAAAACTATACTACTTTGAAAGACTACACTCATCCTAAATCCTTCCTAACCCTCATAAATATTCCACACAACTGAATGACTTAATCTATCTGTCACAGAATTACAATCATATGAGAACATTCTGAAGTTTGCATTTACTTAGTATTGCATTCAAGAAAAGTTCTTTCCCTCTGTGCAAGAACTTCTACAGTCAGCAAAAATAAACTGGGGAAAGAGAAGAAAGCCTTGCATCACCCCTCCCACTTCTCCTGCCAGTTTCCCATTAAGTAACAATCTCACCTTTGATGCATCGTACAGGCCTTCTATCCAACACCTAGACTTTGCATGAACTCCAATCTCTCTCAAAATTTTAGATAAGATATTCCACTCCACCATGTCAAATACTTTCCTTATGTCACAAATATCACCCTGACTTCTTTCCATACCTCCCTTTTAGCTTCCTCTGTAAATTCACTCATTGTCCACTAACTGTCTTCCATCATTCTCCTCAGCACAAGCCATCATTGTCCTTTATCAACTAAAGATGGGATAACATCTATCCTTTTAGCTAACACCATCCTGAGAATCTTTGCATTGACATTAATTTATGATATTGGATGGCAATTCTGAGGGGATAGTGCCCCCTACCCATGTTTGCAAATCAAAGTGACTCTGGGCCCCTTCATTCTACACCTCGCATAGATACTGCCCAAACACCCGTGCCATCCCTTTATAGAATTCCCCATTAAAACCATCCCGTCCAGACACTTTCTCATGTTTAACTTTCTGTACTTACTTGAATATCTTCATCCATTCTGTTTGTCCCTGCCTCATCCATTCATTTTCAGTTCCATAAAATGTATTTGCATCTGTCCCTTCAGTACCTATTTGATGTGTCTGAATAGACTTGTATATGCAACTACAGAACTATACCATTACTCTCTTAATTCCTTTTATATCTCTATACACTTCCACATTACTTGCCCTTAATCCTAAGATATGTTTCTCCATTCTCTTCTCTTTTCCCATAGTTTCATTATTAAGTAGTTACCAGACTTATCTCCCTCAGTCCACCAAATGTCCTGCTTGCTAACAATTCATTTATTTATTAGCATTTGTTTACTGGGAAAGTCTGACAGGGCAGTGTCTTTTTTCAGTGGAGGCCTGGGGAGAAAGGCTGCATTATACGGACCAGCATGGACGTCATTTGCATTGTTTGATCATTTACAGTCAGTTTCATTCATGAGCAACAGGTCCATTATTCAGACATTTTGACATCAGTTACATCATTTATAAACATTTTCAATTAAAAATAACAGTTACATGGGTTGTATGTAAAAAATAACAGTTACATGGGTTTTATGTAAAAAATAACAGATACATGGGTTGTATGTAAAAAATAACAGTTACATGGGTTGTATGTAAAAAATAACAGTTACATGGGTTGTATGTAAATATTTGGTTTTAAATGCAGGGCTGTATAAGCAGAGTGATATCAGTATGCCTACTAGATTAACAGGTTTTATGTAAGAGGCTTGTTCAAAATCTAGGGCATAGAAAGATTAGATAAAGAATTAGAACAGCCCAGAACAAGAAGGAGGGGAGGATGTACAAGGAAAATAAAGGAGATGAGATGGTAGAAGAGGGTATAGCTGTGGTAACACTACATTGGATTTTGTGCAGCAGAGAGTATGGAATGAATTCATATAGCTACAGTATATTAGTACTAGTTTAACCACGGGTGCTGCAGGTACAGAGACATTTATCTATCAGGTGATGCTTGCAGACTGTCCTTAGGTGGAGTGGGGTGGTGCTCCAGATGTTAGCAATGCTGTGTAAAGTCAGGGAGTGTTCTGCATTGTTAGGTTTAGTTATGGAGAGTAATGATTTGGCAATGGAATGTAGAGGTCTCTTAGTAGTGTAAGGCTGAATGATGTAGTGATGAGTTGGTAATTTTTCAGAGTTGTGCAGTAGTTTGAAGGTTGTAATTAATTATGAGTGCAATAATTAATTTGAGCCAGTTCAGTTGTTTTAGAGACAGGCAGTGATGTGATCTACATTATTGGTTGGTTGAGAACTTGGCTCCTTTATTGTGCCATTGTTATAGTTTGGTTGATGGAGAGGAGTTGAGATTGGTTGGGACAGAAAAGGCATATAACAGGGTGGGTGTAGAAAAGAAGTGGCTGTATTTTGTATGGCAGAGTTATCACTCTATCGAGGCAGCTTAGCTGTTGGTGTGTCTTGTTTATGGCTTGCTGAAGGTGAAGATCAAATTTCATGTGGTCATCTATAATTTTCAGGTGGTCATCTACAGTATAATTACACCTAGTAGTTTGGTGTGGGATACAAGTTTTATGTTGGTCTTGTTGGATGACAATATATTAAAGGTAGATTTTTGGGAGGAGAGAGAGATGAGAGAGAACAGTAGCAGTCTAGTTTTGTTTTGGATTCAGAAGGAGCTGTTAGTTACCGAGCCCAGCTTCTACAGAGGGGAAGGATTTCTGGATGAGTGTCTGAAGCTTGGGTAGTGTCCTGGCAGTGCATATTAGTGCAGATTCATGGGAGTATTGTACTATGATGGCCTCTGACTGCTCTGTTTAGGATGTTAATGAATAAATTAACCAGTAGTGGTCCTAGGCTGGAGCCTTGTGGGACTCCAATGGATACAGAAAGGAAAGAAGAGAACTCATCTTGTAATCTCAATGCTTGGGACCTATTAGTGAGGTAACTAAGAAACCAGTTAAATGAGGAGGGTGATAGCCCATATGAAAAGAGTTTAGTTAGGAGAATTTGATGACTGACTTGTGTTGAATGCCTTGGATAGATCCAGAAGCAGGGCTGAAGTTAGAAGACCTGAAATTCTGTTTTGATTTACTACATCTGTGAACCTCGGAAGGGCAGTGGTTGCACTGTGATTAAGTCAGAAACCATGCTGTGAGGAAGAGAGGAGGTTATGAGAAGTAATATATTAGTAAGCTGGGAGTTAATACATCTTTCCAAGATTTTGGATAACAGTGAGAAAATGGCAATAATTCTATAGCTTGTGAGTTTAGCCTGTATGGAGGGTATTATATAAGTTTTTTTCACAAGAAAGGGGCATATTTTTTTTGGATGCAGGAGTTTATTAGAATGGAGATGCAAGGCTATTTGCCATGTGTTTTAAGGTATTCAGATAGAAGTTGGTCAGGTGCGGTAGTTGTTGTCTTTAGGGAGCGTGGGTATTTTTGAAGTGCAGATGTTTGCACTGGAGTGAGTATAGAGATATGTTGTGGCTTCAGTGATTGGGATGGGACATATAGATTTGAAGTAGTTTTGTAGGATGGAGGCACTGTATTTGTAAAATCTGAGTTAAATTTTGGGAGTTACTGTTTGGGGATGGGTTGGGTTAGGTTTATTTTCCATGACTAAACAATGTATTTATGGATTCCCAGAAGTTTATTGGATCATATGATGATGAATTCTGGGTATTGCTATAATAAGCCTTTTTGTCCTGTTTTATGCATTGTTTGCTATGGTTCCTCAGCTGCCTGTTTTGTTGCAGGGATGTTTGAGACTTAGTTTGACTTCCAGGCATTGTTTCAAAGTTGCATGAGTTAATTTGCATTTTATTTAACCAATGGGATAGTTTGTTTTTAACTCTTTTGGTTCTTAATGGTGCTTGTTCTGCCAGAATGTTTAGAAATATTGTATTAAATGTGCCTACTGCTTTATCAAGGGAAAGAGTTTTATGTGCAGTCCAGCTGATCTGGAGCAGGCTGTAAATCAAAGTTTTCTTCATTTTTGCGGTTTGGTAGTTGTGGTGTAAGTCAGTTTCTTTATTGAAGTTACTGAGGTTTCTGACTGTGTTATATTGATGAACCTTGTGGGTCTGTTTGGAGTGTTTGATTGTGTAGTTTAGCTGGTGATCACTTAAGCTTATCAGTAGGGTGCCACTTGTGGCAGCATTGGTTAGTGTGGCTGTTAGAATCCAGTCTAAGATGGATTCTTTAGATGTGGCCTTGTTAATTCTAGCCTAAGTCTTGATCAATTGATAGAAGCTGTATAGCTGAATTGAATTTGTTGTGTTTTCCAGGGATATCTTTTGCCAGTCAATGTTAATATCTCCTAGAAAGATGGTTTCCAGTCTTATGTTGGCCAAGATCCAGGAGAGATTCTTTTTCATAATGGGAATATTTTTGGCAAGTGGCATGTATAGATCTATGATGGTTAGAGATTTGTGAGTATTCAGTTTAAGGAGTGAGATGAGAAGTTCAGCACTGAGGAAACTAGGTATGGTATCATGGTAAGTAAAGAGATCTAAACATTTCTGTAGAAAATAGCAACTCCTCCTGCTTTTTGTTGCTTATATTTAGTCTGACTATATTATAACCTGATGAGAGCATTTCAGTAGCTTTGGTAATTGGCTTTAACCAGGTTTCTCTGGATATGAAGAGATCAGGGGTGTAGTGGGCTATATAGGCATGAACTTCTGTGCTTTTGTTATAGAGAAGTCTTAAGTTACTATGTAGTATTTTAAGTCCTAGATGGTTGGACTGGTGGCTTGTTGCTGTTTCGGGATGTGTTTCTGGGGGTTAGAAGACTGAGTTGGGGTTGGAATATATATCTCTTCCCACTATTATTGTCATAGGTTCATATGTTCATAGATGAGTACTAGGCTAACTGCCCTTGTGAGCCATTTTAAGCCTAGCTAATTACCCTATGTGAGAAACAAACCCTGCTCCTTGTGTCTGTAAGGTAAACACTTTAACCATTATACCAAACTCCCACCCTCCCTTGTCCAGTTAGCAATGTGGCTATTGAAGAACCACTTACATTTGGGCTTAGGTTTATTTATTTATTTATTTTGGATAGTGCTGGAGTATGTGCTGCTTGTTTATATGTCAGAGAAATGTGTTGTGATATTGTGGTTTAAGTATTGTGTGGTAGGTGTAGGTAAGTAACAGTGGGAGAGAAGCTTGTGTTACCTGGATGAGAGTGTGAGTATAGTGAGAAATGCTAGTGATTGAAGGTGAAGTAGTGGCACATTTGAGATTTGGTAGGCTGTATGGAGAGAAGATAGTGTGTGGTGGGAAGAGGAATGCAGTTGCGGGTAGTACACATTAATGGGAGGAGTAAAGTAGAGTAAGATGACAGGATTGACAGGTAGGTATTGGGAAATATTGATATGAACAAGGATGAATTTATATGGTGAGGAGTCTGTTAACAATGTAGAGTAGGTATGGTTAGGAAAGGTGTACAATACCTCTCTCAACTACCATAGGTTCAATCTCTCAGTGCTGCAGCCTAAAACTTAACAATATCTCCCCCCATTTTAAGTGTTTATTTCTTTTATTTTAGTCCATTGTAATAAAATAATGTCCTACACTCTGTTTTATTTCCTTTGGATTTTTCTTGTGTTCAGCAGGTGTAAACTCCCCCTACATTTCATTATAGAACAGTAAGAACATTTTCTTTAGTTTTACTCTCTCCTCCACCCACTACTTCCCATCATTCCTTGGCTCTAGCTCCCTCTCCCCTCTCTTGGTTGGGTCCCCCCTGATCCTTGGACATGTTAATGATGTACACCTGGACTTGTGATCCACTGTTATACACAGAGTGTGCAATGCTAACAGCTCATACGGTCAATACTCCCTACTGCTACTCTAGTCTCACATATCAGCATGCAACCCTGATGTGCTTCCTCTACATTACTGACACCTTTTAAACATACTCAACTAGTTTATCTCATCAAATTACCATGCAGTGAAGTAGATTCCTCCTACATTCATCAAAGACATTTTTTTTTCCATTATAAGAAGGTCCCACCCCAGTCATGGTTGCTTTTGGTGTAAGGTGTATAGCAGAATCAGGTGCCTCTCCCTCTGATCCTGGGTTTTCATTTTGTTGAAAAGCCTAATCATCTTATTAAATAACTTCAAATTAGGCTCTAGCAATTCTCCTTGAAAACAGAATTAAGCACATTTCCAATTGGATCCCATGCATTCCTCTCAACTATACTTATTTTACAGTATGCCCCTGATTTTGCCTCATATTTTTGCCTTGTCCTGCATAAAATAAAATGATTTTCTGGTAAATCACTAAAGATTACAGTCAGTTCATAATACCAGACATTAGAGTTTTATACTTCTTATTATTGAGAAAAATGCATGTTGATGCAAAACCTATTGTTCTGTTAACTTTTTAAGTGAATTAGAGTAGTATTTAATAAGTGTCCCTGATATGGGCCTTTGTCTCCCAATTATTTTTGGCTTTACTCAGAATTTTAGAACAAAAAAGTTGAAAGGTATAAGCCCCTCTGGATAAAGCATTGACTTTGGCCTAGCTGACCTGGGTTCGACCATTGGCTTGGGTGACTGACAGAGTCATAGGGAAGGGATGGGCATTTATATGCTACCTAATAGAAGTCATGGTCTAAAGAAGGGAGATGCCCTAGGCCATAATCAGGGAGTGTGGAGGCAAGGAAGGGTATGGGTAGATTGTAAAAAAATCCTTCCTGGAGAGAAGCACATATGAGCTGAGCCCCCAGGACACCCCCAGTTGACATAGAGGATTAATGAGCTGTTAATGAGCTGTTTGCAATATTCCAGGATTTGATTCTGTCAGCCTCCACTGCCTGTGTGATTGAGCAAGTCACTTAACCAGAAAAGGTCTGGGGGGTAGGTTGGGGAGTAGTTTAGAGAGCCAGTGTGTACATTGAGTACTAGGAGCTGGGCTGGTAAAAATGAGGTCCAAGGGGACCAAAAAAAGTGAAATGTATAATCACATATGTTCATTTTGCACAAAACCCTTTCACAAATAATACTCATGGTGAGTCACTTGTAATAAAGAGCACTAACAATATAATGAAGTTGCACATGCACACACTTCACAGTTAAACTTGTCACGTACAACAGAGTATTAGTATGCAGAACCTCTGAGCAGCAAATTGTGTCTTTCAGTGACACAGCCTTTAGCCTAGCCCCCCTTATTAGGTTGCAAACAGGCTATCATAATAGACTGAGCATAGCATTGATGATATAATATTCATAAATACTTTCATGCATTTTTATACAAATCTTAGTGCTATCAGTCAGTTTTCCCTGTTAAACACATACACACAGAAATATAAGTAATAAAATGTGTGAATGCATTTCATTAATGCAAAGTCATAGTTGAGCAAAATAACTCTTATCACTGTCCACCAGTGTAACAACATATGTATGCCTATCTCCTTTAGTTGTACACTTGTAAACATGCTTCTGCAAGTAGTTATGACAAACAATTTATGGTCTTTGAAGAAAAAACATGAATAAATTCTGCCAAACATGTCTATCTTTGAAGCAGCCTGTTCTAACTAAGCAAATCATACTCATTTACTTTGCATTTTTGACACACTTGTTTGTATTTTCGTTTATCTTGTTTGCCTTTTGTATTTCATTTCTTTCTTTTTCAAAATGTATTTTTTACTAATTTTCAAAGAAAAACAGTCATAAACATTATATTATACTATACACAAACTGTCTTACATTAATTACATACAAATTATTCACAAAGTTATATCATTTAAACTTCTTTCATAATATGATCATAAAGATTTGATATTTTCCAAAACACTTTGTTCAGTTTTTATAAACAATATTCATTGTATTTGTTCTCAATAATAGCAGTACCGATGCATTATTTAAATAATGGATCCTTATAATTTTTTTCCGTTTTTTTTTTGTTATTAATATCTTTGCCATGGCTAAGATACCCAAAGTAATGACTGATATAATTTATGGAAACTTCCAGGTATTGGAGCATTAAATACTACTGTTATTTAATAAAAATTGCTAGATCATAATGTTTATAAAATGCTTACAAATTATTCCAAAGTTCTAATAAGAAAGTGCAGTCAAGAAGGATATGTTGTCAGTTGCTTTTAATTTGTGGCTTACCTTGCCAGCATTTCACATTCCACTTTTATATTAATTCAGTTGTATATGGTGTCATAAAAGCCCTATGTAACCTTTTCCTGAAAATATATTCCAATATAAAGATTTTTTTTTTGTAAATTCCAAAATTAGTCTTTTACTATTATTGTTATTATTATTATTATTATTATTATTATTAAAGTCTGGATATTTAATTTGTTTTAGGTATTCCCAATAAGATTCATTAATTGCACAGTTATATTGTAAGTAATTTATAAAGGTTTGATAAATATGATTGATTTGTCTTTTACTAGTGCATTATTGAAAGATTCCAGGAGAAAAAGTTTTCGATAGCTATATTAGATATTAGTTGGTTTAGTAATAACAAATTGGCTAGAACTCTGAATCATATAATATAATATATATATATATATATATATATATATATATATATATATATATATATATATATATATATATATATATATATATATATATATATATATATATATATATATGGGTCCCCTACAGAAGACCAACAACTGAAAAGACTGAAACCCACATAACCGACACCACATTGTCTGACAATGGGGAAACGGTATGTCTCTGTAGTGCAGAATGGAAAGATTTCCATTCCTGCACTGTAGTGCGATCTCGAAGTTGGTATATTAAAGTTATGGGGGGGGGTGCAGGGGGGGCTAGCACAAAAAAGGAAATTTTATTTTCCTTTTTTTGTGCAGTAATTACGTTGTCGTTGTTTCAATTGTCGACCATGCAGTGTCGGCTATGTGGGTGTCAGTGTTTTGCACTGTCGTTCTTGTGTAGGTAATCCATATAAATATATATATATATATATATATATATATATCTATATATATATATATATATATATATCGTGTGTGTGTGTGTGTGTGTGTGTGTGTGTGTGTGTGTGTGTGTGTGTGTGTGTGTGTGTGTGTGTGTGTGTATATATATATATATATATATATATATATATATATATATATATATAAAACCCACCACTGGACCAGTAATCAATGAGCCGCAGTCCTCACCATTAGCACCAGTGGGTGGACGTACACTGGGAGGATGACAGATACACACATGGTATTTCCATATGCAGCTCTCTGCATCATGTGCAATTTCCCTTAAGGGGACACAGAGACCACAGTCAATCCGGGGCTGGTTTTTCCCACCTTTCTCTAGATCTCCAATAAGACTCCCCACTGGCACAGCTATAGAGTTGAGATCTCAGATGAATGACTAAACCAAGACCTCCAGCACTCTTTCTGCTCAACGAGTGCTTTGTGTCCCTGCCCAAGTAGTGGATACAGACACACACTCTTTGAGGTTTGATTTATATAGACACATACACACACACACACACACACACACACACACACACACACACACACACACACACACACACACACACACACACACCCACACACACACACACACACACACACACACACACACACACACACACACACGCACACACACGCACACACACAGAAGCACACACACACACACACACCTGGGAAAGGCTGGCACAGGTTTACTAACTATGCCACCTTCTGCTCAGACTATAAGGTAGTTATCACTGCCACCAGACACTCCTTATCAGTTACTTTAAGGCCCTTAACAAAGGGTGTCCAATCTTACTGTGTAATGTTACTATCAATACAAATGGTCATTTGACCAAGAGCAAGGCTATTAGGAGTGATCCACAGTCATACCTTTCAACTGTACAGATTTTAGCAGAATGTCCAGATTTTTGCCTCAAATATTTGGTCTGTTCCTCATAAATCTGTGGTTTTCTGTCAAATCACAGAGGAATGAAGTCCCTAAATAATGCCATATATTTGAGTTTCAGAATTTATTTTCTTCAGAAAATACATGCTAACACAGATCCTTTTAATTTAGCAGCTTTTGTAAGTTTACAAGAGCAATATTTAAAATCTGTCCCTATTTGTGAGCCTTTGCTGCCCCCATTATTTTAGGCTTTGTCCAGATTTCGTGCATTAAGAGATTGAGAGGTATGCCCACAGTGTCACCAAATAAATATGCAAGTACTCTCAGAACAGACAGATCAGCTACAATGAAAGTTTTAAATATGTTTGATAATAAATAATAAAAAAAGAAGAAAATACTCTGTATGTAATTACAGTGACATCAGAGCTCAAAATCACATGAACTATTTAAAACAACATCACAAGACAGTCTCAAATAAATAAAGAAAAATATCTAAACTAAGTGTTACTATATTTCTGACTATGTCTAAGAGAAACTATACTGTTCCCTAGACTTACTTACTCGGAGCAAGGCAAATGTGGTGAATGCATCTTCTCTAGTTGTTGTCATGTCAAAGGCAGAATGCTGAATGCGGAGTCTCTCTCAGAGAGTTCTCAGTTTAATATCTCAAATCTTACTGCTGGGATAGCTGTGGATATATTTCAAACAACACTTTGTAAATTAACTTTTCAGCACACGTCTGTACAAACCATCGTATATGACATACAGCTCTAATACATTTATAACACAAACATCTTATATGAATCATGTTGATATTTACAAATGACATATAATTACTTACAAAATTCCAGATACGTAGATGGGCTGGCAATATCTCCTTTCATGACACCCCCCCCCCCTCAAATACTCAAACTAGTTTTTAAAGTGACCCTTGAGAAACATTGCTTGAGAGGGGATGAGCCTATGTGGGAATACCTTACCTCATTCCCTGTCTTGAGAGCTCATCTGCATTGGCATTGCTAACTCCACTGCAGTGCTGCACTGTCATATCATATGCCAGCAAACCTGGACTCCACATTAGTAACTTAGCATTTTGCTGGCTGGTTCAATGTTGCCATGTTAAGGGACTGTGGTCTGTAACTACAGTTAATTTATTCCATGCAGACTAAGGCTGAAGTTCATGCAGTGCCCACACTATGGCAAGACTTTCCTTTTCTACAGCTGCATAGCATTCCTCCCTGAGTTGAAGCCTACGGCTGAGATATACCACTGGGTGCTCTTCTCCCTCTAAGGAAACCTGTCTGAGTACAGCCTCCACCCCATGTTTTGAAGCATCCACCTACACAACAATTTATATGCTGTAATCTGGACTGGCTAACACAGGGGGTCTTCCCAAAGCTCCTTTAAGCTTCTGAAATGCCTGCTCACATGCTGGGGTCCACACCACCTTATCAGACCTGTTTTTCCTTCTCAGGTCTGTGAGGGGAGCAGCTATGGTACTATAATTGGGGACAAACTTTCTGTAGTATCCTGCTGTCCCTAAGAATGCCCTCACCTGCGTTTTGGAAACAGGGGCAGCCCATGCCTAAATGGCTTCCAGTCTGGCAGGTTCTGGCCTGATCTCACCACTCCCATACTCTATGTCCCAGGTAGGAGACCTCTGCCATACCCACCTGACACTTACTTGGCTTAATGGTCAGCGCTGCCCTCTGTAGTCTTCCCAGCACCTCCCTGACATACTGAGGATTCTCTTGCCAGGAATGGATGTAGATGGCAATATCATCCAGGTAAGCAAGGGAAAAATCCCTGTTCCTCCTAGGATATGATCTACCAGCCTCTGGAAAGTCACTGCAGCATTTTTCATCCTAAAGGGCATCTTCGTGAACTCACACAAGCCGAAAGGAGTCACAAAGGTTGAACTGTCTCTAGCATTGGGAGTCAAGGGCACTTGCCAATAGCCCATGTTAAGATCAATAGTGGTAAGATACTTAGCCCCACCCAGCTGCTCTAGGATTTCATCTGTCCTAGGCATGGAGTAAGCATCTGACTCTGCATGACTAATTTCCTGCAGCTCACACAGAACCTTTTGCTGCCATCCTTCTTTGGTACCAGCACCACTGGGGAGGCCTAGGGACTGCTGGACTCCTGGATTAACCCCATTTCCAACATTTCCTGTATCTCCTCCCTCAGAGTCTGTTTGACTCTCTCAGGCACCCTATAAGAGGCCTGCTTAATAGGCTTTTGAGGTCCTGTATCCACGTGGTGCTGTGCCAGGTGGGTATACCCTGGCTTCCCAATACACATGCTCCCAATCTCCTGTAACACTGGTCAGATTTCTTGTACCTGGGTAGGGGATAGCTGCAGGAACATTGCTACCCCTTCCACTGAGGTACCAGTTTGAGCCTCACTGAGCAGCTCACTCACCAGATCCCCCTCAGACTCTTCCTGCCATCCACTACAAGTACTCAACACAAGGACCTCTCTGCCATGGTAAGGTTTCATCATGTTAACATGGTAAAATTTGTGCCCCTGCCTCCTGCCTAGCAGTTCTACTATGTAGTTAACATCACTGACCTTCCTTATCACTTTGAACAGTCTCTCCCAAGCTGCCTGCAGCTTGTTGTGTCTAACAGGAATGAGAACCATGACCTGCTGCCCCACAGCATACTCTCTAGCTTGAGCATTCCTGTCATACCAGACCTTTTTCTGCTGTTTGGCTTCTACAAGGTTCTTCTGGGCCAAGCCCATGAGTTCCTTGAGTCTTGTTCTGAGGTTTAGGACATATGCCACAATAGAGTCCTTGTTGGATTCACACTCACCCTCCCACTCATCACAAATCAAATCTAGAGGTCCCCTCACCCTATGCACGTACATCGACTCAAAGGGTGAAATACCCATGGATTCATGGGTATCTTTCTGTAAGCAAACAACATATGGGAAAATATTTGTCCCACTACTTCCTAAACTGGTCTTCCCATAGCATGGTCTTTAGTGTAGAGTTTAACCTCTCTACCAGACCATTAGTCTGGGGATGGTAGGGGTGGTCTTTAGGTGCTTTACTCCACAGTGGTTCCACAGACAAGCCAGCAGGTCTAACGTGAAACTGGCACCTCTGTCAGTCAGTATTTCTTTTGGGAAATCTAGCCTGCAGAAAATCTCTAACAAAGCATTTGCCAAATGTTCTGCCTCAGTTGAGGACAGAGCCACTGCATCAGGGTATCTGGTAGCATAATCTACTACCAATAGGATATACTTCTTCCCGTGGAGCTTGGGGTAATCAGAAGCCCCACAATATCCACCGCTACCCTCTAAAACTGCTCCTCAATCACAGGCAAAGACATCAAAGGAGCTCTAACCTTGTCTCCTGCCTTGCCTACCTTTTGGCACTGCTCACAGGTCCTGCAGTACCCTGTTACATCCCTGGAAATCCCAGGCCAATAAAAGTACCAAATAATACATCTCGTTCTATGCTTTACCCATATGGCCTGCAAAGGAAATGTCATGGGCTATGGCTAGAAGTGCCAGATGGTAGGCTCTGGGCACTAACAACTGATGTATTATCTCACCTTCTAGCCCTTCCTCAGGTGTCCACTCTCTACACAATAACCCTTTGTCCCAGTATTCAGATTCCCCCTTCCCTTGAGAATCAGGTGCTTCACTAGCTACCTCCCTCAGGCCTTGTAATGTTGGATCTGAGAGCTGAGCCTGTCTCAGCTCTCTCTTTGTAACCCTTCCCAGCTCCCCTTCCACAGGAAGTTGAGTACCCTCTGACAGCAGTGCCTCACTGTCAGCCTGGGCACTACTACTCACCTCTGTTCTTGCAGTTACTCTGTCCAAGGGAACATCAGTACCCACAAGCAGCTGTGACTCACCTGCATTCTCTCTGCTACATTGTAGCTCCCTCCCTGAAGTAGCCACCTCACCAGTCCTGGTTTCAAGTGTGCAGTCTCTCTGGGTCCCCCCAGGCTTTCAGGCCCACATGCTTGTCTCCAAACCTGACTGTGTGTAACTGCATTCACAATGATCAAAATCATTACCTATCAGGACATCTGCAGGGATATCCTCAAACATACCTGCTTACTTGCTTCCTTTTCTACCCTCCCAGTCAAGGTGAACTCTAGTCAAAGGTATTTGGAATGGGGTCCCTCCTAAAGCTCTGACTACAGTAGACTGCCCAAGCAAGTAGTTCTCCTCTTTAACCATTGCAGGATTCACAGTGGTTAGGTCAGAGGCTGTGTCTCTCTCTTAGCAGTAGCCTGCTTCTCATCTACAAAGATAGGATATAACCTCTTGTGGTAGTTTGGTACCCTTGTTGTCTCCAGACAACTTGCTGCTGGCATTCTGGCAGTCCCACTTACTGGCTCTCCCACCTCTTGTTCCCCACCTTGCCTCCATGGACATCTCTAGGCTACATAGCCCCACTGGTTGCATTTAAAACATTTAACCCTTGGTCCTGGCCATGTACCTGAACTAGTGACTTCCCCTGCTACTGGCAGACTGTGTTGGGGCAGTTTAGGCTGCCAAACATGGGTTCCCTTAGACCCATGTGCAGCACTGGGTATCCCTTTCCTGTGCAGTGATGCCCTACTTGTTAGGTATAGGTCTCCCTTTTTCCCCAACTCATCTGCGGTATTGCATTCCTTAGTTGCTAACTAGATTCTTATGTCCTCAGACAAAGTGCTAAGGACTTGTTCCCTCAACAAAAGGTGTGCCAGTCCTTCAAAAGTGGTGACCTGGCACCCAATCACCCACCTATGAAAATAAGTGCTTAACTAACAATATATTAATACACATTTTCATCTGCCTTGCATCTACGTTCATGAAACTTTTTTCTATAAGCTTCAGGTGTTACTCTAATAAACAATTTTAATAGAATTGTCATTTAAGCAATCAGTATCAGACAATTTGGAAACAGCAATTAGATCTTTACCATGGAGTAAGGGTGGAAACCATACCCAGAGCCCTTGGTCAACATATTGTTTGTATACCCTTTCAAACATATGAATAAAACTATCAAAATTATCACCCTCTGTAAATTGTGGAAGACATTTACTGACCTTTACTGCTTCTGTGGTTTGGTTATTCCCATCTCAATTACCTCCATGACCCTGGTGAATCATCAGCATCTCCTTTTCATGTTGCCTCTGCCTCTCATTTTATTCAGCTTCCAGACATCTCATACTCTCTGCTGATTCTGTTTCCAACTGTTTGGCCTCCAGTTCAAGTCTTAACTCCAGATGGATTTTTAAGTCCTCTGAGGAAAGGTTGAAATGTCCATTTTCTGAGAGTTGTGCATTCCCAAGGCCAGTCTGGTTGTCCTTCTGGTTGCTGGCCTTTGATGCAGCTGTGACTAAGGCTGCAATAATTTCTCCTTTAGTCAGGTTGGCATGCCCCAGTCCTTTGGCTTGGAACATCTCAGCCAACTGGCTCCTTGTCAGCTTGCCATAGTCCTCTGCTGACATCTTTGCCTGCTCTCCTTGACTAAGCTAACAAAAATAAATAAAACTGTTATGATGTGAAACTGTGAATGTTCACTGTGTGGCTGATTGAAAGTACAAACATCTTCTTTAGTGACCACTGTTCACAGGCTACAGGAGTTCAATATTCACACCACCGAATCCCAATATTTGATGTCGTGATCCCACCACTGCCAAACAATAAATGTGATGACCCACCACTGGACCAGTAATCAAGGAGCCTCAATCCTCACCAACAGCACCAGTGGGGGATGTACATTGGGAGGATTACAGGTACACACACGGTATTTCCAAATGCAGCTCTCTGCATCAAGTGCAATTTCCCTTAAGAGCACACAGAGACCACAATCAGTCCAAGGCTGGTGTCTCCCTCCTTTCTCCAGATCCTCAATAAAACTCCCCACTGGCACAGCTACAGAGTTGAGATAGCTGAGTGACTAAACCAAGACCTCCAGCACTCTCTCTGTCCAACCAGTACTTCAAGTCCCTGCCCAAGTAGCTGACGCACATGCACTCTTTGAGGTTTGATTTATGCGTGCACACACACACACACACACACACACACACACACACACACACACACACACACACACACACACACACACACACCTGGGAAAGGCTGGCACAAGGTTACTAACTATGCCGCCTTCTGCCCAGACTATAAGATAGTGATCACTGCCACCAGTCACTCCTTATCAGCTACTTTAAGGCCCTTTACAAAGGGTGTCCAATCTTACTGTGTAATGTTACTATCAATGCAAATGGAAGTTTGACCAAGAGCAAGGCTATTATGAGTGGCCCACAGTGTCACCAAATAAATAAGCAAGTACTTTCAGAACTTAAATTTGTCTACACAGATCAGACACAATGAAAGGTTTGAGTATGTTTAATAATAAATAATAAAAGAACAAGAAAATACTGGGTATATAATTACAGTGACATCAGAGTTCAAATTCACAGGGATTATTAAAAACAACATTGCAGGACAGTCTCAAATGAATAAAGAAAATATCTAAACTAAGTGTTGCTTTATTTCTGACTATATCTAAGAGAAATTATACTGTTCCCTAGACTTATTTACTCAGAGCACAGAAAATGTGGTGAATAGATCTTCTCTAGTTGTTGTCAAAGGCAGAATGCAGAATGCTGAGTCTCTCTCAGAGAGTTTTCATTTTAATATCTCAAATATTATTGCTGGGATAGCTTGCAGAGTGACATAATTTCTTGTCATCTGACTCTATCCCAGGTAAAACCCCCCACTGCTGGAATCTGGCAGTATTTAGCATCTACCTGTGAAAATACACAAACAAGGGTTTTCCTCTGATCTTTGGAAAATGGTGGAAGCCATAAAACAATAAAACACTTCCAAGACAATATAGAAAGCACCTTAGTTTTAGACATTCCCCTGGATTCAACAAACTCTGTGCAAGAATAAGACTATTCTTGCACAGAGTGGTTCTTATCCATTTAGCACAGCAGCAAGCCTTGAATATTCATTAATGCACACTGCTGTACTTCCTATATGGACACGAACTGTGAACGAGTGCAGGGTGTGTGTCCAAGTAGTGCACGAACACTGAACTCACCCTCTGCACTCAGAAAGTGCCATACAGCACTTTATAAGCTGAACTGGCATAATATTAGAGATTTAATCTAATATTATGCCAGTATTTCAGTGTCTGCGGACACAGAAATGAAATAATGATCATTTCAGTGTCCGCGGACACTGAAAGAAACATCAGCATGAAGAAAGCAATGCAGGGGGTGTGTGATAGGTTCTGTGACACACCCCCCTGCATTACTAAAGTGCTGCATGACACTTCTGTAACCTGCTAAAGCAGGAAATGTGTACAAATGCACACATAATGGGGATAAATCCCACAAATGTGACAAAACACACATATAGCCCTCATAAACATAGAAAGTTGATAGAGAACAGGTTATGCATTAGCATGAATTAGGGAAGAGTAGAAGTCTGAAAGCAAATTTACGCCAATATTCCCTTACAGCATTGCATGTTGACAAAGGCACAAATGATTGGGAAGGGAATTAATAATAAATTAGGGACACGCCTGAAAAATTGCCCTCACACACTTAGAAAGTTGATAGATAATAGGATATGTATTAGCAGGAGTCCCTGAAAGATAGAAGCCTGAAAGCCAAATGAATGACATTGTTGCACAATTGCAGTCCTCAGTGAGTTGTCAGAACACCACAAGACTCACTTATATAACATTATAAAATAAAAATACTATAAACATTTTTTTTTCAAGCCTAAGGGATGTTTAAGTGTAGCTAAGTGGGTGTGCGCATTATGGCTGTCTGCTTAGCATAGTTTAAACATCCCCTAGGAGATAAATGCAAATATACAGGTGAAATTTCTAAGCTGAGATCATGTAGTGGTTAGAGTCCTGTCTTTACATGCGGGTGTTTACGGTTTGAGTACTAAAACAGGAAGCTTATTTTTCTATGGGAAAGTAGTGTTAAAATTATTTTTGTAAACTTAAATTATGTAGCAACTGTTTTTTGTCAACCAGGGTAGTACAGCAGGTCCAAAAGTGAGATGGCAGTCTAGAAAAGATGTAAAGCCCCCATATAAACACAAGTGTCCCATACAGTATAGTCACACAAGAATATAATTTATTGAAAGCACATAGGGGATGTTATGGAAGGTAAACATAAAACTGTAATATATCAGTAATGAGGAATCAATCTCACAATCCCGATACTTTATAAAATGAAATGTGAGCAATGCTAAGTAATGCTCAGCTATGCTAACCTGGTGTAAGCATTGCTTAAATTGTAAATGTTATGCAATAAGTAGCTCAGCTAAGCAGATTTGTGCATTGGCAAGCAGTGCGTAACATCTATCCCTTTAAGCACTGCCAACCTTAGCAAAGCGGGTTTGCTTGTAGCTTAGTTTAACATATTCAAAATGGTCCAATGACAGCAAAGGGCAGGAATTTGAATCTATTTAAACCTTGCAGGTGGGAATACAGCCATAACCAGTTGTAGCTCATCCTTGCAGGCACTATAGCTGTTGTAGGAGTGGGTTCATACTTTCGGGAGCAATGCTGGGGCATTCAGGAGTCCAGGGTCATGGTTGGACTCCTAGTGAAAGACCATGAGGAGAGACTGCTGCAGGGCATATGCCAAGGCTCCCAAAACAAAGTGGAGGCCTGGGACCATCTTGCACGTGATCTCATTAGTGCTACTGGCATCCCTTGAACTGGTGAGCAGGTTCGGCACCATTTTGCTGACCTCAAGTGTAGGAAGAGGGAGCTCTTGAACCAGTGGACCCAAGATGCATGGGCACAGAATGTCCCAGAAGTGTGTAGGTATCAGTATCAATTAGTGTTCACCGAAGTCCAGCCTGTGTATGTGATTGATAGGTATGCATAAATGTTTCTTTATCTCCTGTACAGCTGCATAAGAGAGGGCTGCAAACATAGATGCCCATGCCAGCAGGTTGCTAAGGCTGCACCAGGAGGCTGGTGAGTACAAATCTAGCTTGCAGTATTCAGGGCAAATAAAGAGAAAGGAGTAGAATGTTAACTGCCAGTAGGTTAAAATGTGTACTGTGTGTAATGAATAAATAAGACATTAGCAGAGTAATACTGATGTACAGGATATCTATCAATAAAAGTGCCAGTACCCTTCAATAAAACTAAAAATCCCGGACTGTTTTATTTTCTTTGGTATGTGGTGGTATGAATCTAAATGTGTACAGATTCTGCACAGCAACTATAGCTCTGACAGCATGAATTAATTGAGGCTCATCTGACAAAGATTGTGGAGCTATAAAACAGGAGATCAACTATATGAAATTTTCCATGCACCAAGATCTGATCCCTGAATAGTAATCTGTAAACTAGTATACTGTATCGCCTACAGCAGTGCTTAGTGTTAACCACTGCTTTCCAGATTTTTATATGTCAAAGTATTAATACACAGTAGAAGAACTATCTACCATGCATGAACTTCAGAATTACAAAGTCAGATTGTCCAACCAAGAGAGTATTAGGCAGAAAACAGTCAAGTAACTAACAACAGTTCCTCAACAGCTCATTGTGCTGAAACACAGCCTTTTTGCACAAACAGGCATGGTTTGAATCCTGGATGTGGTAGTAAGCTGTATGCATAATTTCACCCAAGAATATGTGAATATGTGTAGAAACAGTCAGGTAGTGTTAGCAAAAATTTCCTCCACAGGTCTGCCAGGTAAGGAAATGCCTTTATTAGCTGTAAGAAGGCTGTACTAATACACTGTGTACAACACTTCCACTGTCCAACCCCAAGGCTGTAAATGACAGCAAGATAAGTACATACACCAAGCGGTTTCTCCTGATAAATGTCCCTCAAGTGTCATGCTGTCATGGCTAGTGGTCACCACTGCCAATACCCCGGGTGACAGATAGAAATCCAGGCAGAGTATGGCAGTAGCATACACACAAACAGCATGAGTGCAGAGCACCCCTGTCAGTGTCACATATGTAACCCTGAATATGTGATTATGTGTAGAAACAGTCAGGTATTGTTAACAGATTTTCTCGCCACAGGTCTGCCAGGTAAGGAAATGTATGTATTAATTTTAAGAAAGCTTTAGTAATACACTGTGTACAAACATTACACTGCCCAACCCCAGGCCATAGGTAGATGTAAATTGAGGTCATACCTGGAGAGTAATGAGTACAGTAATGATCAGTACAGTTGTGAACAATCAAAGTCTATACAGTTGTTAATTGATATCTCCCTCTCTCTCCCGCCCTATCTGCACCAATAATTCATACACATAATCAACGGGTATGTTTTTCTACAAAACTAATGTTGGGACATGTGTCCTATTATTCTACAAATATTGAATCATTTGATTATTAATGTTCCCCATTCAAATACTATCATTGCTGGCATGTTGCTATCAATGTAACCTGCATGCCGTTATAATCCCTACTGTTGTTCCATTTATTCATGTGTTCTGTTTGCTATGCAACTGTTTTAAATCTGTTGTTTTGTGTTAATTGAAACACCCATGCATGCTGTTAAAACTAATTTTGAAATGTTTTGTTCATGACTAACCAACGTATTTTGTAAAACCTCAACATCATAGCACCTCTGGGAAGGCAGATCCCAGCAGTTCTGCCTGTCCCACCTCATCTGGCCCTGGTACCGGGCCCAGGCATGTCTGGGACTTCCTCGTCTGCTGGTCATGTACCATGTTTGGGTGGAACTGCCTCAGGGGATGGGGCCCATCCCCCCTTGGGAGCGAGTGTGGACAGGAAACTGTCACCAGTAGCCAGATCTGGGGTTTGGTGCATAGTGCCATCCAAAAGGAGTTTGGTGGACGGTTGATCAAGATTGAGGGCCACATGGCGCATCTTGAGAGTCAGCCTGCTCCTCCTGTCCAGGCCCCAGCACAGCCACCTTTGGGGCTGTGAAGGTGCAGTGGTGACTGCCCATGGGTGGGGACCTCAGTCCTACAGTATCCATTTGGGGGCTCATGGGTGTCTGATTCCCAACCACCCTCCCCATCCAAGGTGTTTACCTCCCACATGTGTCATATACTGCCCCTGTCTGGTGTTTTGTCTGTCTTCCTACCCCACTTACCTCCCCGAATATATCTACTATCCTTCCCCAACATCTCACTCTCACCTTAAAAAAAAAAGGCATCTGTTCCCAAAAAAAAAATTATGCCCCATACATAGCTGTCCATTTCGTACACGTGTCCACTGGGCACTTGTAATCTGGTCCAGTTGGCTTGACAACACATTACTGTTGTCCTCACCCCTCTCTCAGGGTTTTGAGTGCCCAAATTCACTGCCAAATTCTGTAGAAATTCACAGCTGTTGCTGTAGAAGAAATAGACAGCTATAGAACCTTTCCTACACCCATCCTGCACATCCCTAGCTACCTTTCATACTGTACATCCCTCTGTGTGCCTCTTTTTTCACCACTTTCCTATAACCCCTTTTTTTTCTTTTAAAGACATTAGCATGAAGAAAAGTGGGAATAAGTGATAGTAACTGAAGCTAAATGGATTAACCATGTGTTGGCATCACTTACCATCACGAAAACCCATGCAAACCTGCTTACAGCTGCTTAAAAGTGCCTTAATCACTCTGTATCCATCAGACCTTGTTCTGCCCAGAAACAAAATAGTCAGCCCTGACAAGTCTCGAGTCTGGGATGCTGTGCTCTACAATCACAGCAACATAGCACTACACCATCTGAGTTTTGTGAGAATGTGTTATGCTTTAACAAATATATCATGCATTCTGGTCATTTAACAGTAATGAAAAAACATCAGTCCCAAGTCTGAAACCCATGACCCTGTATACTATAATCAGAGCAATGTACCACTACACAATCTGAACTGTAGGAATTAATGTTATTTTTTTTCAAACATGCCATGCAATAGAGGCATACAGCATTAGGGAGAAATCTCTGTAGAATCATTCATGTGTTTAAACATATATATGAAATAGTGGATAAATAATATCGATATACATATATAAATATATAAAGGAAAGGATATATATATATATATATATATATATATATATATATATATATATATATATATATATATATATACATACACACAGGCATAAATGTATGTACATAACATGCAGTGCAGTCAAACCTCAGAACCATCCCTCTCAAACTCTTAGTGCAAGACACCTGCACAAAGGCTGTAAAAGGGTGGGGGAAATGGGCCAGATATAAGGACATATTTCAACTATCGCTATTAGGAAGGAAGACATTTGCAACAGCAACAGGGTACATTTCAGT
This sequence comes from Protopterus annectens, assembly GCF_019279795.1. NCBI lineage: Eukaryota > Metazoa > Chordata > Ceratodontiformes > Protopteridae > Protopterus > Protopterus annectens. The sequence continues at coordinate 80,139,941 of NC_056751.1, read as the reverse complement.
AGACGATTACTGAGGGATATGAGGATGGAAACTGAAATGTTATGTCATTATTTACTGACATAAATCCTTGGATCATCACAGTGATTTAGCAGACAAATAAAAATAAATTATGGAACACAACAAAAGTATGGGCTAAACATCCGAACATTCTGTGAAAATCCTGGCAGTGGAGAGGTATGCTCAGAACCCCTTAGTGCAACAAATCTGGATGAAGCCTGACAAAATGAGGGTACAAAGGCATGAAATTAGAGACATATCCAAAATACGTGAGTAGATATGCTGAGAAAGTTGATGTAGTAACACTGTATGCCCTAACATATATTGACTGAAATATCACAAGTCTGTGACTCAATTGCTTCTCATAAGTTAGTGACCTCAGTCCCCACATCATTCCATTGATGTGTCAGGAATACATAACAGTTATGGAGACCAGACCAATGATATCGACCAGACAACAGGACATCCTATGAATGTGTGGACATAACACAATATTAGGGAAACTACACTCAGCTAATAAGCAACATCCAAACTACAATCAGACTGACATAATCTGGCTCTGAGGCTGTACACCTGCATTTGCAAATATAACAGGCACTACAGGAATATAACACTAGTGGGAACCAGACACTGGTGCGAAAGTGCATACCCACAACCAATTGCACCACAGTCACATCAACATACCAGTAAGCAAACTGAGCACTACAGTATAATGACTGTGTGAGCAACAATATCCTGTTTTCCACTCACACATTACCCCTACATATACTGCCCCAAGTCCCAGTGTAGTGGGAATCTTGAGGTGTTATGGGACATGTCACGGTCTGCCCATACAGACATATACAGGCGATAGGGAACCAGAAACTGGAGCAGCATGCACAGTCAGATAGAAAGGGCCCATGACACTCACATGTACCCCCTCCCTACACAGCCCAAATAACATTGACACACTACACTGCTACACAAGCCTGACAGTCGGTTAACAATGGCCAGACATACACAGACTTCTCAAATGTACAGTTTCCCACAGAATGTATAGGCACAGGACTCATATCTATGGCTGCTTCCTTGTTATGTGTCTGGGGGTTTATAACATCGCAGGGATGGTAGCAGGAATGAAAGCAATAAATAATGATACTACATACCTCTGAACTTCTTAGTGCATGACATCTGGACAAAGCCTGACATAATTGGGAGACAGAGGCCCAAACACAGGGCATATTGTTGTTATACATTTAGACAGTTGCTGGTGTTACTGGGTTTGTTGTCACATATCTTTTCTGAGGGATATTAAGTCAGTAACTCCAATGGATGTTAGCATGTACTGACTGCATTACCCAGAGTATCCTACTGATTAGGCAAGGACAATAACTGCGTGGGGAACAGACCAAACATATAAGCCATGCATCTGGACAGTGTCTTATCCTTTGGACAGTGTAGAGATATGACTGCAGTCATGTAACAGAATGAAAATCCCCTGACAGCTGCCAAACATGTCATCCAGCACCTTATGAAACACAGTAAGACCAACACAACACTCCCCCACATCAGCTCTGGGCAATTACCTATGTATATTCAAATATAACATGCACTACAGAGATGGAACTGTAGTGAAAAGCAGATGGTGCAAAAATGTCCACCCAAAAACATTTGCATCACAGTCACAGCAACATACCAGTACCCAAAATGAACTCCAGAGTACAACAACCATCTGAACAAACATATCCTGATTGCCAGTCACTCACTACACTGACATATACTGGCCAAAATCACAGTGTACTGGGAATCCTGAGGTGTTACAGGACATTTCACAGTCTGCCCCTACAAGCATACAGACCTGCTAGACTGCCAGCAGCTGTAGCAGCATGCACAGTCAGATAAGTAAAGGATGTATGGCACTCACATCTGCTACTCTCTCTACCCAGCCCAACAAACATCTACACACAACACTGCTACACAATCCTAGCAGCCTGTTCACAATGACCAGACATACATAGTCATTCATATGTACAGATTTCCACAGAATTTCCAGGGTGTGGAACCACAATCCTGGCCACTGTTGCATATCATGGCCAGGAGTCTGCTAGGTCACTGGGATGATAACTGGAGTGCAGTCGGTAATTAATGATATACCATACCTCTGCACCTCATAGCACAGAACATCTGGACAATGCATGATGTACTTGGGGGACAGGGGGGCCAGAAAGAGGGACATATCACACATAATGGTGTTGCAATCTGAAACAGTAGCTGGTGTTACATGTGTTGTTGTAACATAACATCCCTGAAGGATATGACGTCTGGAACACCAATGGATGTCAGCAGTTAGTGACTACAAACCTTACATTACCCTACTGACACCACAAAAAAAGACATTGTTCGAGGAACTGACCAAACATAACAGGCAAACCTCTGGCCACTTTGTGGACAACATGCCAGTTGAGAGGCATGTCAGAGGCATATCACTGTCAGATGTCAGGTCACTCAGTAAATGCATGTCCAGATGAACCCTGTCAATCTAGCAACCTTCCATGAGTATAACAGCACTAATGACATACAATCTGTACTGAAAGCTGGACCTTTGTCCCAGATGTTGTTGGTCTGTCTCCACACGTCTTGTCCTGTGAGGTATTCCCACTTACTGTCTGTGAAGCTGTAGCCCCCACACCTCTGTAATATCCCCTGCACAGGCAAGGAAAAGGGACAAGGCCCACATGAAGGACTTCTCATGTGTTGGCACTAGCAGCAGTGTCTAGGCCCATACCACAATACTATGTGGGCACCTATATAACTGTATGGTCTCAGCAATACCTGACAGAACAACATCAACCCCCTCAAGGTAGGCTGAACGCCTGTGGTGGACAGCAGCAATACACAACTACCATCATAGGTGGAAATAATCACAGGGCCACAGTTGCTCCTGCCTTTGCAGGTTTAGTTATGGTCTGGTGGGAAATGGAATGTTTGCCAAAAATGTTTTTAGCTAAGGATATTTTATTGTATTGTCGTTTTATTGACAACTTGTTTTTTATTATTAAAGGATCTGAAGAAAAAGCAAATACTTTCTTAGAACAGCTAAATAAAAGTAGTAACTTTTTGAAATTTATGTTAAGTAATGTAGGGCACCAGGTCAATTATTTAGATGTGGTCCTCACTTGGCATACAGTCGAACAAAGTTTTTCCTATCAAGATATATAGGAAGGAGACTTATGTAAATAATTATTTACATTACCAGAGTAACCACCCTGCTTTCATGAGACGGAATATCCCGAAAGGACAGTATATCAAAGCCTCTCGGTTAACAAGTAGTTATGAGGATTTCTTTACAGAAACAAGCATTTATTACTAGTTTATTTTTAGCAAGAGATTATCCATAAATTTTATTAAGTAATTTAGCATCTGAGATCTCTAGTAGGATATCTTAAAATTTTCCGTCTATTTTGGTTTATGGTTTGACAGTTAAAACAGCAATTGGTGATTTAGGCAATGAACTTTCACTAAATCAGCCTAAATGTGTTGTGGATATGTCTATAGACAGTATCATAATTAAAAATATTATCACTGATAATTGGAAAATAATTAGTGGTAATAGTGATTTGTCAAGTATTTTGGGGAAGGTTCCTTGTTTTGTACATAAAAAATCAGGTAGTTTAAAGGATTTATTACAACATGATGACACTGTCATTCACCTTCCTAGGTCAAATAAACCAAAGGGTACTTATAAATGTTTAAATTGCTCTGCTTATAGGTTTATCTATGAAGGGCCATACATTAGCTTAACACATTTAGATTGTACTATTGCTGTGTCTGATAGGTTTACTTGCAATACATCACATGTTGTATACATTGCTTTATGCTCTGGTTGTATGGCATTTTATATAGGTATGACTACCAGACAGCTTAGTAGACATATTAAAGAACACTGTTATGCTATTAAAACCAAAGACACTAATAATGCTTTATATAGGCATACTTTGGTGTGCACTATGTTTAAAATATTTTCTTTTTGCTATTTTAAAATATATTAGCAAAGACCTGAGAGGGGGAAACATAAAAAATTGGGATGAAAGAAAGGAGACATTATGGCAATTAAGATTGGGTGCTGACAGTCCACCCAGGCTGAATGAAAGTATAAATATCAAGTGCTTTTTATTAGAAAGGAAGTTAACATTGTAATAGAATCTTGTTAACTTTCACTAATTGAATGATTGGTGCTTTTTAATTGGTATGGAGTGTATTTAAACAGTTTGATTTTATTGTGTAGTTATTCTGAAGAAGTTTTTATGAAAGCGGTGATTAAACTTTAATACGCTATTTGGAGCCTTTGAGTTACTCCTCTGCTGTCACAGTGTGTTTTTCATTCTTGGTTGTTTCTTCGTTACACCCAGTGCCATTTTTGTTTTTATATATACATATGCTTATAACATGTAGTGGAGTTATACCTCACAACCATACCTCTCAACCTCTTAGTGCAAGAAACCTGGCCAAAGGCTGTCCAAATGGGGGGACAATGGGCCCAAACTAGGGACATATTTTAAATATTGCTCTTATAAATGTAGAATGTTGCCAGAGTGACAGGGTTTGTTTCAGCATACATGTTCGGAAGGATGTAAGTTCTGAAAATAAAATGTATGCCATCATTTACTGTCAGAAATCTGAAGATCATCATAGTGATTTACCAGGGATATAATAATAGCGAATTTGTGGAACAGACCAGAAATATGAGCAATAAAACTGGACATACTGCAACAATCCAGACAGTCAAGAGGTAGGCTTAGAACCCTTAGTGCAACAAATCTGGACTAAGCCTGACAAAGTGTGGGAGAAAGGCATGAAAATAGGGACATATCTGAAATACTGGAGTAGATACGCTGACACAGTTGCTGCAGTAACACTCTCATGTCTGTCCTAACATATATTGACTGAAATAGCACAGGTCCAACACTCAATTACTTCTCACAAGTTAGTGACTGAAATCCTCACATCATCCCACTGATGTGTCAGAAATACACTACACATATGGGGCCCAGGCAACAACACATCCTACAAATATCTGGACATAACATCACATTAGGGAAACTACACTCAGCTGCTAAGCATGTCACCAGGCACTGTCCAAACTGCAGTCAGATTGACCCAACACTAACACATCTCTGCTAGGGGGAATTACACATCTAGTGGCAAATATATCAGGCACTACAGGGATGTAAAAGCACTGGAAAAACAGACACCAGTGTGAAGGTGCATACCCACAACCAATTCCACCACAGTCCCAGTGACATACCGGTAAGCCAAAGGAACAGTACAGTATAAGGACTGTGTGAATAAAAACATCTCAACATGTTTTCCACTTACACAGTCCCCCTACATACTGGCCAAATTCTTAATGTAATATGATGCCTGACCATGGTATGGGACATGTCTCAGTCTGCCCCTAAAAATATATACAGTCAATAGACCACCAGAAACAGGAACAGCATGCACAGGCAAATAGAAAAGGAGCCACAACACATACATCCACCCCCCCCTCCCTACACAGGCCAAATAACATTGACACAATACACTGCTACACAATTCTGACAGTCTGTCAACAATTGCCAGAAATACAGCCCCACAGAATGTCCAGGCTTTCCCCTCATATATAACGCCTCTTCCACATAACATGTCTGGCAGTGTGATACATCGCTGAGATTATATCAGGAATGTAGGCACTAAATAATCATATACCATACCTATCAACCTCTTACTGCATGACATCTGGACAAAGCCTGACATAATTGTGGGACAGAGGCCCAAAAACAGGGGCATATTTGAAATATTGCTGTTATAAACTGAGAAAGTTGCTGGTGTAAAAGGGTTAGTTGTAACATATATTTTCTTAGGGATATGAGGTCAGAAACACAAATGGATGTTAGCAGTTACTGACTGCAATCCCCAGAGTATGCTACTGATTTTCCAAAGACAAAAAAATGTCTGAGGAACACACCAAATATAGGAGTCCAAACTCTGGCCATTCTGTGGATAGCCCTATAGTTGATAGTTAAGTCAATCACACAACACTGTCAGAGTTAAAATCACGCATAAACTCCATATCCACACAAACCCTGTTAGACTAGCATTAATCCAAATGTACTTACATTCTGTCCCTATGTCTGGAACATTCTCCCTCATTTTGTTGTCCTGTCTCCACAGTTTTGGTTGTAAGAGGTATTTCCAAATACCCTCTGTGATGCTGTTGTTGATGCACTTCCATGAAGTCCTCCTCAATGGCAAAGAAAAGGGCCAATGCCCACATGAAGTACTCACTTATAGGAGTGTGTTGCCATGCCATTGGCTATATGAAAAGCAACATAGCTGTTCTGCATGCAATTAGCAAGTGGGGGACACTAATTGGTGCACAGGCCATCAGCTGCTCATGAGCATTGCCTACAAAAGGCAAGCTGCTGCTTATGCAAAACAGATGTACACCCTACATCCATGAAAAAACAAACAAACAAAAACCAGCAGGATATAACCACCTACACTTGAAAAAAAGGTATGTCAAACAGGTAAGCATGTAATGGACTGCAGTAAGGGGTATGTAAGAATGAGAAATAGGGAGTTTAACATATATGTCTCAACAAGACTTGCTGTACTGATATATTGCTGATCAGAACTAATGGCCATAGCATCTGGGTCTGTTTGCAGTGACATAGATCATAGTTCGGGCCCCTGAGTCACCCCAGGAAAGGATGGCTCACATATGACTACTACTGGAGTGTGTGTTGAACAATACTGACTGTGACAATGCTAGGCCAGCTAGTGGGATGTCATACATATCCATATCTTACTTGTGAATACAACTATGATATATTTGTTTGTCTCAGAAATATGAGAGACCTATACATGGTATTTGCATAGTAAAGTACTGTTGCAAATGTGTGTGTTTGTTGAACTACATGTGATATACTGAGATCATACCATATAGCTGTCCAGTGTTATGCACACTGACCATATGTGTGTGCCTCATATCTGTAGTCATTTACTCATAGAGTTGTGTTATATCTGGCAAATACTTGGCAAATGTGTGAAGACTGACATTGCAACATCTCATTCTTTTTTCTCTGGCTGTTCCCATTAGGGATTGCCACAGTGGATCATCTGTTGTCATTTCTGCTTGTCCTCTGCATCTTGCTCTGTCACACCAACCACCTAAATGTCTTCTCTCACCATTTCCAGAACCTTATCTGAGTCATTCCTCTTTTCCTCTTACCTTACAGCTACATCCTTACCATCCTTTCCCCAATATACTCGGCATCCCTCCTCAGCACATGTCCAAAACAATGTAATCTTGCCTCTCCGGCTTTGTCTCAAAACCATCCAACATGGGCTGACCCCCTCATATACACATTGCTAAATCCTGTGCACCCTCATCCCACCTCATACCAATCCTAACATCTGTAACTCTGCCACATACAGCTCTGACTCCTGCCTTTTTGTGAGTGTCACTGTCTCCAACCCATTTAACATAGCTGGTCTCACTACCCTCTTGCAGACCTTCTCTTTCACTTTTACTGGTACTCGTCTGTCGCAAATCACTCCTGGCACTTCTCCACCCTCTCCATCCTGCCTGTACTCTCTTCTTAACTTGTCCTCCACAGTCATCAATACTGTGAAATGTTGATCCCAAACATTTCAACACATTCGCCTTTGCCAACTATACTCCCTGAATCCTCGACATTCCACTATCCCTCTCATTCACACACAGATATTCTGTCATTGTCCTACTGACCTTCATTCCTCTCCTCTCTAGAGCATATCCCCACCTCTCCAGGTTCTCCTAAATCTGTTCCCTACTCTCAATACAGTTCAGAATGTCATCTGCAAACATCATAATCAACAGGGACTCCTGTATTATCGTGTCTGTCACCCTGTTGATCACCATTGCAAATAAGAAAGTACTCACAGCTGATCCCTGATGTCATCCCACCTCCACCTTAAATGCATTCATCACTCACACTGCAGACCTCACCGCTGTCACACCACCCTTGTACATATTATGTACCACTCTTACATATATCTCTGCCACTTATGACTTCCTCATACAATACCACAATTCCTCTCTAGGCATCCTGTCATATGCTTTCTCTAAGTCCAGAAAGACACAAAGCAACTCCTAACCTCCTCTGTACTTCTCCAACAACACTCTCATAGCAAACATTGCATCTGTAGTGTTCTTTCCTGACATGACACCATACTGCTGACCACTACTCATTGCCTCCCTGGTTAACTTAGTTGCCACTACTCTTTCTCATAACCTCATGCTGTGACTGATCAATGTTATCCCTCTGTAGTTACTACAGCTCTGCACATCAACCCTATTCTTAAAACAGTACCAAAATACTTTCTCTCTACTCCTCATGCAACCTCTCTCTTTCCAATATATCATTAAACAATCTGGTTAAAAATATCACTGCCATTTCCCTAAACACCTTCAGGCTTCCACAGGTATGTCATGTGGACCAACAGGCTTTCCAGTATTCATCCTCTTCATAGCTATCCTTACTTCCTCCTTGGTAAGCTGTTGCACTTTCTGATTCATCATGCCAACATCATCCAACCTTCTCTCTCTCATTCTCTTCATTCATCAGCCTCTCAAAGTACTCTGTCCATCTCCTCAACACACTCCTCTCGCTTGTGAGTATGTTTCCCTCATTATCCTTTATCACCCTTATCTGCTGCACATCTTTCCTAGCTCAGTCCCTCTGTCTAGCCAATTGGTATAAGTCCTTTCATCCCTTCTTAGTCTCCAACATGTCATACAACTCTTCATATGCCTCATCCTTAGCCTTTTCCACCTCTCTCTTTGCCATGCACCTCATCTCCTTATACTCCTATCTACTTTCCTCATCTCTCTGACAAGCCCACTCCTTCTTCCCCAACCTCTTTCTCTGTATACTGTCCCATGCTTCCACAATCCACCACCAGGTCTCCTTATACTCCTTCCTCCATCCACATGTCACACCAAGCACCTTTCTAGCCATCTCCCTTACTAGCTCTGCTGTACTTACCCAGATATTTGGTAAATTGTCACTGTCACCCAGTGCCTGTCTTAACTGTTTCTTGAACTCCACCTCACAATCACCCTTTTCCAATTCCAACCATTTGATCCTTGGTGCTGCCCTCACACTCCTCCTCTTCTTGATCACCAATGTCATCTTACAGACCAACAGTATACGCTGCCTAAATACACTTTCCCCTGTCACTACTTTACATTCTCCAATCTCCTTCAAACTGGCCCTCCTACATTGGATATATTCCACGTGTGCATCTTCCTCCACTCTTGTATGTCATCCTATGCTCCTCCCTCATCTTATCGTCCATATTCACCACAGCCATGTCCATACTTTTTGCAAAATCCACTACCATTTCACCGTCTGCATTCCTTTGCTTAACACCATACATACCCATCACTTCCTCATTCCCTCTGTTCCCTTCAGCAACATGACCATTGAAATCTGCTGCAATCACCACTCTGTCACCCTTGGGTACAGTCATTACTATGTCATCCAACTGACTTCACATTTCTCTTTCTCATCCATCGCACAACCAACTTGCGTAGTATATGCACTAACAACAGTCATCATTACACCATCAGTTTCCAGCTTCATAAACATCACTCTATCAGACACTCATTTCTTCCTCCAAAAACACTTTTGGCATACTGTTCCTCCAAGATAACCCCTACCCCCTTTCTCCTCCCATCCACACCATGATAGCACAATTGTGACCTGGCTCCGATACACCTAGCCATACTCCCCTTCCATCTGGTCTGTTGCACACACAATATATCCACCTTCCTAGGGCCATCATAGCTCTAGCCAACCTGCTGCAGATAGGGTTAGGGCAAACATCAACCCCCTGGCTCAGCATCACCATAGGTGGATATGCACAGCACCCACACCCCTCCCCTCATCACCAGTGAGCAGGTACATATTGCCTACTTAAAGGCAATAAGTATCCATGGGACAGGATAACATCCCTGTCTGCATCCTACATAAACTCAGGCATGTGCTCCCAGCTCCATTACACACTGTAGTCACACCAAGCCTCAGCACCATCCACACCCCCATCAGCATGGAAGATGGCCAATGTCATCCGTCTACACAGACTTGAATGAGGAATAGAGGATTATGCAATTAACTGGCCCTCATTGGGGGGAATATGACACATCAGGACCAGGAGTGCAATGCAAGCTGATACTGTGCTGATAGATTACAGGGGTATGGTGTGGTTGTGAGTGGTACATGTGCAAGTCCTGTAAATACTGTTGCCAAATGTATGAGGTCCTGTGATGTGTTTCCCTCTTTGTGTCTTCCAGGTGCAATGTCACATCAAAGAAGGGCAACATTTTCAGCAGCTGAGACTACCATTATTATTGAAGCCATACTACAGCACCATGCAATAATGTTTGCCCAGAGCCAGCAACATCTGCATGAGAGGACCGCCCTGTGGGATGACTTTGTCCACAGGGGTAAACAATGTCGGCCTGCACGCACGTACATATGAACAGGTCCAGCATCATCCAATCAACCTCATATGCCATGCCTGGCAAAGGGCTGCTGCCATTGCCAGAGACCAGACAGCCACAGGTGGGGGCCCAACCATGCACCACTGACACCCACTGAGGAACTCCTCACCAACCTTCGGGCACCAATCCCAGTGCAACATCAGGGTATAGACCCACACATGCTGGAGGTGAGTGGCACCCAGAAATGGGCGAGGAGCATGGAGGTAAGGCCCCAGTGGAGATTACTAGACTAGTGTAGCAGACATATGTGTATCTGTAGAGTATCTACATGCATGTGTCAGGTCAGATTGCAGTTGTGGATGGGGTTTTCTAATGCACAGAAGTGCACATCCATGGTGAAGGACAGCAAATTGTGTAGTATTGGGGGTTATACTGTAAATGTGCAGACATGCCTCATTCATCCTGTACCAATGCCACATGTGAATCTGCTGAAAATACCTCTCTCCCACAGCTACCTATGTCCCTCTGGTCTGCATGTAGCCTGAAGCTGGTGAATATGGAATTGTTCTATTGTGGTTTGCCAATACCCCAGGCATGTGAAGGGCATGCAATGTACCATGCACACAACTGCTAGTCATAGCCATATTGCTTTATGTGCATGTTCACTTGTAATGGAGTTAACTGCATTGCATCACAGTGGTCAACACAGGAGACTATCTGAAGAGAATGTAACATTCCTGTAGCATACCTCGCAACCTGTCAGTGCAAGACATCTGGACAGAGACCAGCAAAATGGGGGGCAAATGGCCTAAGGTAGGGAAATGTGTGAAACATTACTCTTATACAGTGGATATAAACAGTGTACACACCCCTGTTAAGATGCCAGGTGTTTGTGATATATACAAATTGAGACCAGAATAAGTCAGTCCACACCTTTTCCAACCTTTAATGTGAGCCATAACATTAACAATTCACTTGTAAAACCAACCAATCCATTGGGCACCAAATATGGAGTATATAAACCTTACAATAAGCTGGATGCATATATGTGCACACCCTTCAGATAATATTTTATTGCAGCAGCTTGTGACAGCATCCAGTCTGCTTGGGTACACACCTGCCATCAAGTAGAGGCACTCTGAGTAACACCAAACAACAGTCTGCTGTCCAAGTAGGATATTCATGACATTTGCTCAGTTGCCTGCAATAGCAACAGCCATGGCTTGCAGACAGCTTACAAAGCAACAAAGGGATCTCATATTTGAAAGGTATCACTCAGGAGTAGGGTGCAACAACATTACCACAGCATTGCATACACCATGGTACACAGTGGCGACAGTCATCAAAAGGTGGATTGAATATGGGACAACAGTGCTGTTGAAAAGAACCTGACGTCCCTCCAAAACTGATGAAAAGACATGTCCAAACCTGGTCAGGGAGGCTGCCAGGAGACATACAGCAACACTGAGGGTGTTGCAGGAATCTCTTGGAAGTACTGGTGTTGTGTACTACATGTGAGAACAATCTCCCATATTCTGCATAAGTTTGGCATATGGGGTAGGGTCAGAAGATGGAAGCATTTCCCCACACCAAAAAACATCCAGGGATGAATACAACTTGCAGTACAGCACATCGAGTCTCCCAAAGGCATGTGTGAAAATGTGTTATGGTGTAATGAGACTATGGATCGACCTCACAGCCACAATACCAAAAGGTACATGTGGTGCACAAGCAACACCTCTCTTCACCTGAAGACCACCATCCCCATGGTGAATCATGTTGGTGGCATTGGCCTGCTGTGGGGATGCTGTTCTAAAGCTGGAACTGGGCCCGATGTCACGGTGGTGGGAATTCTGAACAGTTCAAAATAACACTCATGTCTAGCCCACATCCATCAGGCATCTGCAAGAACGATGAGAATGGGGAGGGGTGTCAGCCTTCAACATGACAAAGACCCAAAGCATACATCCAAACCTACCTGAGAATGGCTCCACCTGAACACACTCATGGTTATTGATTGGCCCAGCTAGAGCCTAGACCTAAACCCGATAGCAAAACCTCAGTTTGAACTGACGGGGGCTGTGCACATGAGCTTGCCTTGCAATCTGACAGAGTTGGGGGACCTTTGCAAGGAAGAGTGGCCAAATAATGCTAAGTCAAGATGTGCCGTGCTGATAGACACCTTCCCCAGAAGAGTGAATTCTGTAAGTCACTTACAAGGTGCTTCAAAAAAGTATCATTTTAAGGGTGTGCACACTTATACAATCACCATGTTGTACATATTTCATTCATTATATTTTACACATAACACACTTGTTTGTTTATCGATTGGATTGCACAGGGCATATATCACATGAAAGGTGGTTTAATATATTTGAATGCATTATTGCGGTCTCATCTTATATATTACAAGAACATGGCATGTTAACAGGGTTGTGTGCACTTATCTTATCACTGTAAGCTTAGAAGGTTGGTGGTGTAACAGGAATTGTGTGACCATACATTTACTGCTGGTTTGCAGGTTTGAAACTCACATGTATGTCATTAATCAGTGACATCACTCCTCAGATCATCCCAGTTATGTATCAGACAAACACAGTGGTTATGAGAAACAGAGCAAACATATGAGCCAGACATCTACACATCTTGCGAGGATCTGTACGGTTGTGAGGTATATTCTGTAGTACTTGCCACTGTGCTATACAGGTGAACAGCAATGATGTGTACATGGGTGCAGTCTGTGCTGGTGAAGGGTCATCACCTACTAACACTACTCATGTATCCCAGAGCTCTATATTGTTAGTTACTTGTAGTAAAACTGGCTGCAATGCATGATGTTGACGGCCATGTGTCATGCATGTCACCATTTGGGTAACAGTTCTGTATCTGTGGAACAGATTTGTACTACCTCCCCTTTAAGAGTGTGTGTGTGTGTGTGTGTGTGTGTGTGTGTGTGTGTGTGTGTGTGTGTGTGTGTGTGCGTGTGTGTGCGTGTGTGTGCATCTGTGTGTGTGTGAGTGTGTGTGCTTACCAGCCAACCTCAAAGTTCAGGTATTAATGTACATATGTTGGCTTCCCCTCACAGGTGGTGATGGGGTTCGTGGTCCCTCCCACTTGGAAACTGATGTCATTGTCTCTGCAGACTCTGACAATGATGATAGGAATAGTGAGGTACAGGTGGCGTTGTCAGGGGCTGAATCTGTGCAATTGGTTGGCATCCCACTCTTGTCCACACCATCCCCGCACATGGTGACAATGCCCACATATACCCCGCCACCAATGGACACAGATGATGGACAGTTGGCAGGTGGTGGCATGGAACAGGCTAGTGTGGAGACTACGGCAGCTGTGAGTATAGACATTAGCCATAGCCAAAGCGCAGGTGAGGCCCCACACAGGCAGATGGACAGGGCTGCTCACAGTAGGGCTGCTGCTCATCAAGCTGCTGTCACAAGTGCCACAGCAGATGTCATCAGACGCATGTTTTGGGCTGTCATGGATGCACAGGCATGTAGTGAATGCCACACCAGACAAATACTCAGGGTGGTGGATGCAACTCTTCCTGATTTATGTGGCGACATACATGACCTTGTTGAGGCCACACATCAAAATACTGAGGTCATGAGTAGACGGTGGGGTGAGAAATTGTCAAACCTCAACCATGGCATGACTGTACTAGAGCATGTGGTGGGAGATGGGCATCAGCCATGTGGGCATATGTCAGCACCAACAACAGCTGAGAGTTTGTGGGGGCGTGCACCTTCACACTCCCATAGTGGCAGTGACACCAGCACTACTGAAGGTGGGTTGCTATCCACATCACACAGGAGCAGGCCATGGGCACATGGCCTTGGCCGGTCCCATCAGGGCACAGATCCAGCAGACAGCAGTCACCATCAGGAAGCAGTACTGAATCTGGCCTTGTGTCTGATGGTGCCAGTGATACCTCTGGCAGGAACAATTCTCTTGTCCATGGCCAGAGATGGCGAACTGGACACCCTGTTGTGTACTGTCCACAGTTGTCTAATATACCCCTGTGTAGGGCAGCCACATGACGTGACTGTGTGCATACATACACACACACACATATGTATCACAGGCAGGTCACCTCCAGGTACACACAGCACCTCTGCACAGTCCATCTATTGAATATTCTTCCAAACACACACACACACACACACACACACACACACACACACACACACACACACACACACACACACACACACACACACATGATGTCAACCATATGGCCCAGCCTAGGCCTCTGGCAAATACACACCACACCCTGTGCATATCATGATACCTGTGCCACATCCCTGTCATCCATAACATTGATGCAAAGACATGCTAATATGGGTCTGATGCACAGGGTGAATATAGTACAGTGTAACTATGTAATACTATCTAAGGTACTGTCTGCTTGCATTTGTTATGGGTACACATACAGGTGCATGTACTTTATTAGCCAGGATGCATTATTGCTGTTAGTACCATTGACTGAATGTAGTCTGCCATGCTGTATTCTGTTTGTGTTCCATCTGTCTGTGTGTCTGCAGGCTGTGGCCCTGCAGACATTACCAAGGGGGAGTACGGCAGAGTGGGAATACACTGACTGTGTCATATGCAAGGTATAGCTTTATATGTACATGTACCAGGTGTGTATGCATGAAACAGTGTGTGAGGGACACTGTTGTCAAACAGTGTGACCTTGCATACATACCCCTTGTCACAGACAGGTAGCCTTCAGACATGTCACCTCAGTGTTCATCCGGTGAACTTATTGATGGAGGATGGAGAAAAACAAACTGGTTTCGGCCTTTAGGCCTTCATCAGTGTCACTGATGAAGGCCTAAAGGCCGAAACTAGTTTGTTTTTCTCCATCCTCCATCAATAAATGGATTACAGTCCACTGTTTGCTGGCTCTACCATGTTTTTGTAGTCTTCTGATGTTTCTGAGCTGTGCAATAGCCATATGTGCAGAGGGCTGACTGATTTCTCTGGTGAGATAACTCACCAGAATTAGGATGCGGAGTCATGTATTGCTCCTACAAGCCTGGACAAGTGATAGTGTAGCAGACATTGTATCAGCATGATGTTTCAGTCAAGTAGGATACCTGATGCTGGCATGTGTGTCACTACACTCAATGTGGCCAATTTGGCAACAATATCACATTCATGGGCATTGTTAAGGGACATAGACCACATATAGGTTGCAAACATCTGGATATTCCATAGAGATCTCTACAGAGGACTGGTATGGCCTGCACAATGGTTTAACATGCTACATGTGAGGCAGATGCCGTTACCATGCTATATAAAGTAATGCCATCAGGAGGTGGTAAACAGGTATGGAATTTACACACATCAAAATGGCATCAGCCAAACACACACAGTTGCCAGTATTGAGATTAGAACCTCTACCTATCTAGTTATTACTACTATAGTGTTACGCAGTTATCAGATGTGCCACAAAGTTTACATAATTTTGGCTAGTCCCAAGGTACTTCTAAGGTGAATGACATCAGCAGGCCTAGTAAAATAGGGTGACGGGAAGTATACAGGGTGGTACACAACTCAAAATGGTATAACCTACACAGTATATGATTGTCACACAAACAAACACACAATTACTTGCCAGTATTGAGATTAGAACCCCTGCCTATCTAGTTATTTGTACTATAGTGTTACACAGTTATCACACAAGCTATAGAGCTTACTGGGCTGACACCTGGCCAAAGATGTTGATAACTGCACAGCTGAGGTAAACTATTACAGGTGCCAGAAAGTCTGCCTTCAGTTTTTCCCTTAGATCTTGCTAGTTCTTTCTCTCTTGCACTTCAAATAGCCTAATAGCCTTGCACTTCAACAGGATTTTGTATCAATTATTATAGCTCACTCAGCAGTAGTCGTTCCTCATGGAATTAGCTCCAGTACTTAGTAGTTATGACTACCTCTCCTAGCATGATTAAAGTGCAGCTCTCTGTGCTTTAGTCCATTAACCTGGTGCACTTGGGCATTCTGAGGCACAGTTGCAACTGCCTCATGTACACAAACAACCCTGTCCTCTAAACTCCCAACACTCAGACTTGTGAGACATACCCCTATATCATTGAATTGGAAGATATGCACTCTCCAGCAAATACTGGACTAACTGGTCAAGAGGAGTAGGGTCAAGACCTGCACCACACCACATGGAACACATGCCCCTCTAGAACACCCACAGTCACAGCTCTGACATACAAACAAAAAACACACACCCACCTTTCCAGAGGCACTCAATAGACATTTATCTAAACAACAGAGACCACCAAGACAGCCACCCACTTGACCACCACAACACAGCATAAACCACAGGACACATATCTCAACTACACAGTGTGCCCCTCAAACTATGCCTCTAAGGCTAACCACCTTTCCCAATACAGTAATCATAGGTGACTCAATAGTGAGGCACTTAGATATCCCAATCACTAGGTTGAACATGGAGAAGGTAACAGTCAGCTGTTTAGCAGGTGCCAGAATCCAACACATGACACACCCAGTCAGGTCACTCCACAACAACTACATGTATCACTCTGTCATTATCAATGTGTGTTTAAATAACCTGAGATGCACCTCCCTGGACTACATGAAAAGAGACATGGCGGAGTGCTCAGATTATGTGGGCCAGGCAGATATGACAGTAGCCCTGAGCAGTATACTACTGCCACCCAGAATGATACCGCAGTACAAACACCAAATTATTTACTTCAACAATTGGCTTAAGTGTCTGGTGTCATTCTCAGGGGATCCAGTATCTGTCTGCTTGGGATGACATGATTGACAGTCTGCAATGGTTTGCCAAAGATGGCCTGCATCTGTCAGCCCTGGGTTTCCAGGTACTGGCTAAGTGTCTTGCCACCCCTATAGTGCCTTTTTAGGTGGTGTTCCAAATCAAGTTACCACTGTAACAGCTATACATAAATACAATCTGAGGATCATACTGCTCAACACTAGACATCTACATCTTGAGATGCAGTCACTCGAAGCACTGCTCAAAATGGAGAACGCTGACATTTGTGCTGTAACGGAGACCTGGTTTACAGCAGCAGACAGCATCCCTGCACTACCAGGCTATAACCCATTCCACATCTGTCAGCCCCAAAGCATGGACCACAGCTCCAAAAGTGGTGGTGTCTCCATATTCATAAAGGATATGCACACCTCCAGACTAGTATCCCAGCATAATGCATCTGAAATACTTCAGGTACAACTGTCACTGGGTAATAATGCAATTCAGGTCATAGCCTGCTATAGGCCCCCATCTATGTCTCTAGACTCTCAATCCACATTCAACACCCTGTAATCTATCAAGGTCCAACTCAACACTCTCATACTAGGAGACTTCAACTACCCCTCCATCAACTGGGAAAGATACTCAAGCACCAATACACTCCCCCAACGCTTCCTGGAATTCATCATTTCCAATGCCCTGGACCAGCTCATTCTGACACCCAGCAGAGGAAGCAACATCCTTGACCTGTGTTGATTACTAACATCAGCAAATGAAAAGACACCCAATACTGAGAATAAGAACACTTTAATTCTGAAAACCAGATAAAAACAAATAAAAACAGGTAAGTGCTTTCACGATTGCTTGCTTCTTCAGACCTTAACAAACAGTATGAGAAAACAGGCCTTTAAATACAAAAAGCTTCCAATTAATTAAAAACAAAATTGTTAGGTGTTAACACTTACCAGTGTACTAAACCTCTCTTCTTTAGGAGAGGCTTTAAAGCAACAGCACTATTCAAACCAGGTGGCACATATGCTTTAAAGCTGACAATCTATTTTAACATATAGAACCAGTTCCTAAGTTTTGCTTTAAAAATACCAAGAACTTAAAACAGTGACTCTGTTATAAGCACAGTGAACCATATAGGCACCTCACCTACCAGAGTAAGGGCACTCATGCATGCCGGTCCTGTAAGGCATGCAGTTATATATGGTCTACACACTTGATTATGCATCCATTAAGCATAGATCCTATGCATTTGTCCTTTTATGCAGACTGTTGAATGAAAAATCTGGTCTATATGGCTAAGTGTAATGTATGTGACTCATATTTATATAGGGAAGACAAATCGTATGTATAAGGACAGGATTCTGCAGCATCAGAGTGATATACGAAATAAACTAACAGATGCATTAGCGAAACATGTATCTGAAGCTGGTATGAGTCACAGCTTTAAGTTCTTGGTACTACAGAAATTAAATGAAAGTTTAAGGAAAGGGGATTTGAGCAATGAGGCTGAACTTGCTGAGTTAAAATGGATTCTCAATTAATTGGAATTAAAGTGTTCTTACTCTCAGCTTTGGGCATCTTTTTGTTTGCTGAACTTTGTTTTTGGATATCCTAGATTCCACTATGTTCTCTTGTTGCAGTTGATTACTAACATATGGGACCATTGCTTGACAACAGTAGTCAATCCCTACCTGGTCAGATCCAACATAGAGTAATCACCATGGAATTCCACATCTCACTCACACCCCTCACAAAGGTAACCACCTTGAAAAACTTCTCCAAAGCTGACTTTGGACTCCTAAAAACAGAGGTGGCTAACTTCACAGCACCCATGCCAATGGAAAATACCTGCATGACTGCCGATCATACACAAATGCAATGTACAGACATGTACATCAATGCATGGAGCTAGCCAAACCCAACAGAACCATAACACTCTCCTCCAAACACTGGAGGCCAATCTGGTGGTCCCCATTAATAACTTGTACAACAGAAGGAAGAAACTGTTGCAGAAATAGGTGGAGTCCCAAGAGTGGTAAAACTCCCTTATTAGCCTCAACAACAACTTGAGATCCCTCATGAAATTATCTAAAGCCAGCTATGATGGCATAATTGCAGCAGACACTGACAACAATCACAAAGCCTTTGACAGTTATATCAAGAACCTCCACATCAATACCCAGAAGTGCTCTGAGTTACTGCGCAATGCTACCTCCTATACTGAGCCAACAGATATTGCCAACATTCTTGCCAACACATTCAATGCCAGCTTTCCCCTCTCTCCCCTTAGGGGAACAATCAGAATGCCAGAAGAATGACAGGCAGCCAGGATTACTGCCACCCAGGCTAAACCTGCATTGTCCACAGGCAAGAATACAGCTTCCCTGGGACCCAAAATTATCCTTGGCTGTGTTCTATATGAACTACAAAGACACCTGGCACCACATCTGTGTGCCCTGTTTAGTCATAGCCTCACTTCAGGCTTTGTCCCTCCCAAATGGCGCACTGCTACAGTCATCCCTCTCCATAGAGGGATACCGACTACAGACCCTGGGAATTATCAGCCCATTAGCCTGCTGAGTCTGATATGTCCAGCTATGGAGTGCATCATCCAGGACCTGATCGACAAACATATAGGTAATCTCCTAACTCTGGACCCCATACAGTTTGGCTTTGTGAAAGGGAGATCATGCCTGCTCAACCTGGTTGACTTCTTTGAGTCAGTCACCAGGGCTGTGTATGACAGTAAGGCACTGCATACAGCTTACATCAATCTGGCCAAGGCTCATGATACCAGTCCTCAGTCAGGAATTATTGATGAACCTACCAAACTAGGCATCAACCCCTATATCACTAGGGGGTTGGAAATTGGCTCACAGAACACACAGTGTGAAAGTAGCAAGCTCCAAATCAGACTGCCAACAAGTCACAAGTGGAGTTCCACAGGGATCACGCCTATGTACTCTCCTATTCAGCATCTACTTCTCAGGAGTCCAGGCCAACACAAAGGAAGTCTGGCTGACCAAGTTCACAGACAACTGCAAGGTGGGAGCCATCATTAACTCCACAAGTGATGCAGACATCCTACAGAAAGGCCTCACGACCACTGACTGGTGTGGAAACCATGGCCTGAAGCTTAACACCACAAAGTGCATCATCAGCCCCTTTGGTAAAAACTCAGTTCCCACTAAGTACCACATGTAGGTGTTATAAGAGATCTGGGGACACAGGTTGACAGCAACCTCTCCTTTAACCACCACATTGCCACTGTGGTCAGGAAATCTTTCTATGTGGCACATCTCATTACCAAGGGTTTTGCATCTAGGAAGAAAGAGGTCATTGTCTCTGTGTACTCTTCCCTCATTAGACCAATCATCAAGTATAATGGCCCATTTGGCATGTACCGCACTAGACACCCGCAACAGCTGGAGAGGCCACAGAAGTACCTCACAAAGAGGATCTAAGGTATTAAACACATGTCCTACAAAGACAGACTCAAAAGACTCAAGCTATTCTCTGTCTCATATCACCTACTTAGAGGTGATCTCTGCTTAACTTGCAAAGCCATGTCTGACCCAGCTATTTTAGATATGCTACATCTAAAGACATCCCAATTCCCTCTGCACCACACACTACAGGGATCTTGACCTCATTACCACAATCAACACAACATGCTGGAGAGACAGGTTCCTTACCCAGAGACTGCACGTGCCCTGGAATAGACTTCCCATACATGGCAAGCAAAGCACCTAGATGACCCTGTTCCAGAGAAATCTTGATGAGTGGATAGGCAGTAGAAAGTTCACCCCACTCCAGTGGGTCTACTTGATGGAGGCACTGGGAACTAACATCGGGTGGCACAATGGCAGGGCACTTCCATGGGCTAGGCTTGTAAAGGCTCCAGGACCATTAGCTTAGTACATACCTATGAACCTATAAGGGGAGTGACCAGCATGACTGATAAAGTAGGCCAGTTGGTGGTAAACCTATCAAAATACTTCTTCCTACAAATACACATGCACACACTTATACACCCACACACACTCTGACACCTGCCTTTTTGTCAATGCCACTGTCTCCAACCCATATAACATAGCTGGTCTCACTACCCTCTTGTAGACCTTCCCTTTCACTCTTACTGGTACTTGTCTGTCACAAATCACTCCTGACACTCTGCTCCACCCACTCCACCCTGCCTGTACTTTCTTCTTCACCTCTCTTTGACATTCACCATTACTCTGAACTGTTGATCCCAAATATTTAAACTCATCCACCTTCACCACCTCTACTTCCAGCATCCTCACCATTCCTCTATCCTCCCTTTCATTCAGACACATATATTCTGTCTTAGTCCTGCTGACCTTCATTCCTCTTCTCTCTAGAGCATATCTCCACCTCTCCAGGGTCTCCTCCACCTGTTCCTTACTCTCATTACAGATCATAATGTCATCTGCAAACATCATAGTCCATGGGGACTCCTGTCTGATCTCATCTGTCAACCTGCCCATCACCATTGCAAATAACAAAGGGCTCAGAGCAGATCCTTGATGTAATCCCACCTCCACCTTAAACGCATCTGTCACTCCCACTGCAGACCTCACCACTGTCACACTACCCTTGTACATATCCTGAAACACTCTTATATTCTTCTCTGACACTCATGACCTCCTCATACGATACCACAACTCCTCTCTAGGCACCCTGTCATATGCTTTCTCTAAGTCCACAAAGACACAATGCAACTCCTTCTGACCTTCTCTGTACTTCTCCATCAACACACTCAGAGCAAACATCACATCTGTAGTGCTCTTTCCCAGCCTGAAACCATACTGCTGATCACTAATCATCACCTCCCTTCTTAACCTAGCTTCCACTACTCTTTCCCATAACTTCATGCTGTAGTTACTACAGCTCTGCACATCACTCTTATTCTTAAAAATCGGTAGTAAAACACTTTTTCTCCATTCCTCAGGCATTCTCTCATTTTCCAAGATTTCATTAAACAATCTAGTTAAAAACTCCACTGCCATTTCACCTAAACACCTCCATGCTTCCACAGGTATGTCATCTGGACCAACAGCATTTCCATTCTTCATCCTCTTCATAGCTATCCTTACTTCCTCCTTGCTAATCCACTGGACTTTATGATTCACTATCTGCACATCATCAAACCTTCTCTCCCTCTCATTCTCTTCATTCATCACCCCCACAAAGTACTCTTTCCATCTGCTCAACACACTCTCCTCGCTTGTGAGTATGCTTCCCTCATTATCCTTTATCACCCTTACATGCTGCACATCTTTACTAGCTCGGTCTCTCTGTCTAGTCAATTGGTACAGGCCCTTTTCTCCCTCCTTAGTGTCCAACCTTTCATACAACTTTTCATACACTTTATCCTTAGCCTTTGCCACCTCTCTCTTTGCCATGCACCTCATCTCCTTATACTCCTGTCTACTTTCTTCATCTCTCTGACAATTCCACTTCTTCTTCGCCAACCTCTTTCTCTGTATACTCTCCTGTACTTCCTCATTCCAAAACCAGGTCTCCTTGTCCTCCTTCCTCTTTCCAGATGTCACAACAAGCACCTTTCTAGCCATCTCCCTTACTAGCTCTGCTGTAGTTACCCATCTATTCGGTAACTCTTCACTGCCAGCCAGTGCCTGTCTTAATTCTTCCCTGAACTCCACCTCGCAATTACCCTTTTTCAATTTCCACCATTTGATCCTTGGTGCTGCTCTCACACTCCTCCTCTTCTTGATCACCAGTATCATCCTACAAACCACCATCCTATGCTGCCTAACTACACTTTCCTTTGCCACCACTTTACAGTCTCCAATCTCCTTCAGACTGACCCTTCTACACAAGATATAATCCACCTGTGTGCATCTCCCTCCACTCTTGTATGTCACCCTATGCTCCTCCCTCTTGTTAAAATATGTATTCACCACAGCCATGTCCATCCTTTTCGCAAAATGCACTACCATCTGGCCTTCTGCATTTCTTTGCTTAATACCATACCTATCCATCACTTCCTCATCCCCCCTGTTCCCTTCACCAACATGCCCATTGAAATCTGCTCCAATCACCACTCTCTCATTCTTGGGTACAGTCAACACCACTTCAACCAACTCACTCCAAAATTTTTTCTTTCTCATCCATCACACACCCAACTTGTGGAGCATATGCACTAACAACATTCATCATTACACCATCAATTTCCAGCTTCATAAACATCACTCTATCCGACACTCTTTTCACCTCCAAAACACTCTTAGCATACTGTTCCTTCAGGATAACCCCTATGCCATTTCTCCTCCCATCCACACCATGATAAAACAATTTGAACCTGCCTCTGATACACCTAGTCTTGCTCCCCTTCCATTTGGTCTCTTGCACACACAATACACCAACCTTCCTTCGGTCCATCATATCAGCTAGCTCTCTCCCTATACCAGTCATACTGCCAACATTCAAAGTTCCAAACCTTACTACCACAGTCCTAGCCTTTACCTGTCTTCAGGCATGCCTTCCCCCTCTTCTCCTCCTTCGGCCAACAGTAGCCCAATTTCTGCCAGTACCCTGTTGGCCAACAGTACTGGTGGCAGTTGTTAACCTGGGCAATGACCAATCTGGTATGTATATCTGTACTGTTGTCCGCATGTATGATTTGGCAAAATTTTACACCGGATGCCCTTCCTGATGCAACCCTCCCAATTTATCCGGGCTTGGGACCGGCGCAAAGAAATGCACTGGCTTGTGCATCCTGCATGCCATAGACTATAATGGCAAAATGCAGATTTCCCTTAAAATTGAGTTTTAACACTTTTTTTTTATTTTCAGCACGATCCAGTTTGTGCGCCACTGCCCTATGCTTAAACGGACGAGACTGGCCAAAAATAAATAAATTTGACTTTTATAAAAACAAAACTGTTTTCCATGCCAATGGCCATATATTTGGCCATTGGCATGCCTAAACAGTATAATTTTTTGAGAGCTGTCATGCCTCTGTTTTGTTATTTGCAGAAATGTATTCGGTTAGTAACTGAATACTTTTCTGCAAATAACACTGTTATTGCACGGATACCTGGCTGCTTGGTGAATCGCTGATTCACCCCATTTGCATGGTTTTCACCAGCAAATGAGGTAATTAGCATTCTGCAGCCATATCCATGCAGGAACAGTGTAGGGACACTCATGCATGTCAAATCATCTGTTTGTTAGATCACTTGGCAGCCATTTTCCATGCAGGAATGGCTACACTGTTCCTGCACGGAAATATTGGCTTAATGAATCCAGGGGATTGTGTCTCCTCATTACACTAAAACTGAAAGACATCCTCTGGGATTTACGAAGCATAAAACTCCGTGCAGGAACAGTGTAGCCATTCCTGCATGGAACATGGCAGCTGAGCGATCCAGGAACATTAGTTCCTGATGTGCATGAGCCTGCCTACACTGTTCCTGCATGGAGATCCATGCAGAATGCTAATTACCTCATTTGCAAGTGAAAACCATGCAAATGAGGTAAAATAGCAATTCTGCAAGCAGGCAGATCTCTGTGCAGGAGCAATGTAATGTGCAGAACCGTATTCGGCTAGTAGCCGAATATGGTTCTACAAACAGGAAAATGGAGGTCTGACAGCTCACAGAATAGCATATATTAAGTTAATTAGGCATGCCAATGGCTAAATATATAGCCATTGGCATTGCGATATGAATAAAAATTATAAAAATAATTTTTTTTTGTTTTGTGGCCAATTTTGGCCATTTAAGCACAGTGCCGCACAAATGGGAGGGGTCCAAAAATAAAAAAAAGAAAAAGTTTAAAATAAACAATGCTGCATTTGGCCGTTATAGTCAATGGCATGCAGAACGTAAACAACAGCAGGCAACACTGGTTGCTAAGGGGAAAGACTGTGCTGTAGTGCAGTAACTGTGGGCTAAGGCAGTGAGGTATGTAAATGAGGGTAATGTACCTGAATCACAGATTTCTTCTAAGTGCCACACTGCACCTAACCATGTAGGAGCAATAGAACCATGGTGTAAGGATAGGGAGCATCAGACATGAAAGGGGAGTGTGTCATGGTTCCTGTAAGCACATTGGAGCTCTGTGGAAATAGGTGGCATGGAGCTAAGCTTAGCTCAGCACGGGAGGGTCAAATGATAGTAAGCATTGTTTACAGTGGCTCCGCAGGACAGAGGCACCTGGAGGAGGTACCCCCTGAGCTTGCACTTGTAGGCAGAAGGAGGCATGCTTAGTATGCCCAGGCCCTGGCAAAGAGACAATGCATAGCAGACACACTGACACTGTAAGGGCCCAGGGACTGACACCTCTCTCTGACTCCCACCCACAGTAAAATGCATGCCATACACACCACACAACCTGCTACTCACCTGGTATAGGCTGTGTACTGTGTGCATCCAACATATGCAGCCCTCAAGCACTGCCCTCACCTCTGCTGCAGGCACAAGATAAGTGTGTTTTCTTAACAATAATTGCATGGATTACTATGTTCCCCTACCATACCTATGGTATTGCAGCATGCATGCAAGGGACTTGTGTGGGCTACTGGGATAGCAACATACAAGCGACAACTATATAGGACACCAGGAAGTGTGTGGCCAACACTGCTATCACCACACTATGCAGTAATTCCCAAGACAAGTAATACCACAGCAGTATATGTAGGGGGCCAGGTAACTGAGGGGGCAGAGGTCACAGGCATGGGTGGCACTGTGGGGGTGCCATACTCAATCCACACAGACTCACCCAGCAACTTAGCTGTAGAAAACCATAAAAAATGTTGGCACAGGCTAGGCTAACAAATGGCAACAATAATGACGCACACACATAAAGAGTTATACAGTGATAGCACATCAGGTTCTGCAGTTGCAGTAAGGCTCTGAAGGGCAAGAAGTCTGAAACTCACATGTATGCCAACACAGTCTGACCTCAATCTCTGTACTGATATGCCTGTAGTCTACAACACAGGGCACGATATTATGGGAAATGGCAACACAATGTTAAGCAAATATCAGTTCAGTCTCTGCAAATGTGTACAGTTCAGAGGTGCCCCCCCCCCATATAAAAACAGTAACATATATGCCTGCAGATAAAGAACAGTACAGATCACATTGCAAGGGCTGTCACAATCAACACAATAACCTGTGCCATGACAACACAATTGCTTGAATACCCCTACTGATGTGCTGCCTGTAGATGTGCATGGGGAACACACACTAAAGTCCTCTGATCCCTCTGTGTCTCTGCTGGACAGGGGATCTGTGTGCTGACATGTTGTAACATGGCTTACACCCTCATCTGTGTGGGTGATAAGGGCCTCAGGGCCCATACCCTACTAATGTCATAATGACCTATCAACCCACACAGAAGTGTGTGTGTCAGGGGTCACCAAATTGCTCTTCACTGCTCTGCCACGGATACTGTAAGTTACATTGCTATCCTCCTTATACTACACATATGATGGACATTTCTGCACAGTAGACTGCACTCAGTACCCACACACCCACAAAACTGTGACAGCAACACATCTGGACAAGATCATAAGTGAAAGTGGGACAACTGCAAGATGATAGGCATGTGTACTGAATACTGCTCTACATACTGAGGAAGCTGGTAGGGTAAGGTGTCTTGCATTCCCAGGAGTTCTCTGTAGGTGAGGAACTTTGATACAGTAATGTCTGTCCATAGGTTGTAATATCAGTCATCAAGTACATGCAACTAACTTGCCATAATAACACCAGTCTATGTAGACAGCATGAAAGTGCTGGACAAGGCCCTGGACCATCTGACCAGACATATAATGTTCAGAGGTATGCCTACATCAGGATATCACCTGTCAGGTAGGAAGAATAACACACAAGCAGGGGATACCTAGCCAGTACAGTACCAACTTTCTGGACTGTTTATAAAGCTGCAGCAGTCAAGTGGCCATAACCCCACATGTAAACAGGCCTTATTGGGCAAGAATGTGCACAGTGTAACTCATAATATTGTTTTATGCATAATACAGCTTGTATTCCTCTGGTAAAGCATTGTGATGATCTCAGGATGCCTGTCAGGGAATGACAGAATACATTGCAGAGTCAGACCTCACATATATCAGAAAATATGTCTGCTAAAACAAACCCAGTACCTGTACGGCAGTTCTATTTACATTTGGGAGGTATGGTTGTAGCACACAAAATCATGGACTGGATTACAAGTATCTGTGGAATGGAGTCCAACAACACTATGGAGGGTCATAGTAGGCATGATCTTACACTTAGAAAATCACAGCCCATGTGTACACTCACTATGGAGGGTTATACCTCACAACCTCTAAGAGCAAGTAATCTGGAGAAAGCCATAAATAAAAGTGGGACAAAGGCCCAGAAATAGGGACAATTTTGAATTAATTATCTTACAAATGTAGAAAGTTGATAGCATAGCAGGTTTTGCATCAGCATGAATTTTTCTGAAGGATATGAAGTCTGAAACTCAAATGTCTGTCATTATATTTGAATGTCAACCTTTAGTGATTTAACAATATTTTCCAGAAAACCCCAATCTTATGAAAAATGGATCAAATATATGAGGCCACATTCTGGACATTTGGTGAAGATCTGCACAGTTGAGAGGTATATGCAGGATCATACTGGCCATGTTCCCACAGTTAGAGAATCACAGCCCAAGTGTACACTCAGTATGGAGGCTCATATTGGGCATGCTCCTACACTTAGATAATCACCATATGTAAACCAAGATCACCTTCCACAACTGTATTGTGCCTATATAGGTTCATAGGTTCATAGGTAGGTACTAGGCTATTGGCCCTAGGGCCTATATAAGCCTAGCCAAAGGTACCCTGGCTTTCGCCACCCAAGAAAATTATTTTCCTGTGCCACTGTCGAGCAGAGCCACAGAAGTGATCCCCGGGGCGAATTTCCCATCTCCCATCCAATCATCAAGATTTTTCTTGAACAGTGCTAATGAGGAACTTTGATATAGATAGGTAGTTTGTTGCAGAGTATGGGAAGTCTCTGGGACAGGAATCTATCCCTCCAGCATGTTCTGTTTATCGTGGCGATGAGGTTTAGGTCCCTAGAGATTGTAGCTCATAGGGATTGGGATTTCTTTAAGTGGAGCATGTCTAAAAGCTCTGGGTTTGACATAGCTTTGTGTGTTAGACAGAGATCGCCTCTGAGTAGGCGATATGCAATGGAGTAAAGCTGCAGTTTTTGAGGTGGTCTGCATAGGGCATCTCTTTGAGGCCGGTAATCCTCTTTGTGAGGTATTTCTGTGGCCTTTCCAGTTGTTGTAGATGTCTTGTGAGGTACCTACCAAAAGGGGCATTGTACTCTATAATGGGTCTAATGAGTGACGAGTAGAGGGGAACAATGACCTCTTTTTTCCTGGATGAGAAACCTTCTGTGATGAGGTGTGCCACATAGAAGGATTTCCTGACTACTGTGGCGATGTGATTATCAAAGGGGAGACTCTTGTCCACCTGTGTCCCAAGGTCTCTTATCACACTTTTGGTGTTAAGTAGACTACCACCTATGTGGTAGTTCATGGGTACTGAGTTTTTACCAAAAGGAATGACAATGCACTTTTTGGCATTGAGCTTGAGGCCATGGCTTTGACACCAGGCATCTGTCTCAGCAAGGCCCTTTTCTAAGATGTTCACATCTTTTGGAGTTTTGATTATGGCTCCTAGTTTGCAGTCATCTGCGAACTTCATTAGCCAAAGACCTTCTGTGTTGGCCTGTACTTCAGAGAAGTAGATACCAAACAGGAGAGGACCCAGGACTGAACCCTGTGGTACTCCACTTGTCACTGGTCTGAAGCTGGATTTTGAGTCTGCTACTTTCACAGTGTGGGTTCTGTCAGTGAGCCAGTTGGAAACCCATCTTGTGACATAGGGATTTATACCTAGTTTAGTGAGTTTATCTATAATTCCAGAGTGGGGGATGGTGTCAAAAGCATTGGCGAGATCTAGATAGGCTGTGTGAACCACCTTACCCTCATCTATGGCTTTGGTGACTGCTTCAAAGATGTCTATCAGGTTTAGGAGACATGATCTGCCTTTTACAAACCTGAACTGGGTGGGGTCCTGAGTTTGGAGATTACCAATGTCATTGTTTATAAGTTCCATGATGATATGCTCCATAGCCTTGCAGACCAGGCTCGTTAGGCTAATGGGGCAGTAGTTTCCGGGGTCTGTGGTAGCTCTCCCTTTGTGGAGTGGGATAACTGTCGCTGTGCACCATTCAGTGGGCACATAGCCTGAGGTAAGGCTATGATTGAACATGGTACTTAGGTGGGGTGCCAGTTCGTTCTGTAGTTCATGTAGAACACAGCCTGGGATGTCATCAGGTCCCATGGATGCTGTGTTCTTGGCTTTGGATAGTGTGTTTTTTACTTGTGCAGCCGTGATTACAGGAACTTTTCATTCTTCTGGTATAGAGATGGGCCCTTTAGGGGATGACAGAGGGGTAAAGTTAGCACTGAACCTATCTGCCAGGATGTTGGCAATATCCGTTGGTTCTGTATATTTAGGGCCATTGTGCTGTAACTCAGAGCAGATCTGAGTGTTGCCATTGAGATTCTTGACATAGCTATAGAATGCTTTGTGGTTGTCTTTAGAGTCAGTGGCAATTTTGTTTTCATAACTAGCTTTGGAGGATTTTATGAGGGATCTCAACTTCTTACTGAAGCTGACCAGGGAGTTTCTCCAATCATGAGATTTTACTCTTTTTTGCAACAATTTCTTTCTTCTGTTGTAGAGTTTGTTTATGGCAGGGGACCACCAGATTGGCTTCCTTTTTTGGAGGATAGCATCTTGGTTCTATTAGGGATTGCATGATCCATGCACTCATGTAAGTGCTTATAAAGGGCTTTCATTTTGGTTATAAGTGACTTTTGGAAGCTTTCACTACATCTTGTTATAAAGGGCATTTGTGTAGGATTCAGCAATCATACCTCTATTGTCCGTCAGCATGGGTGTCGTGAAGTTTGCCACTTCTGTCTTAAGAAGCGTGAAGTTGGCTTTGGAGAAATATTTTACTGTGGTTTCCCTAATGGGGGGGGTTGGGGAGGGATGTGGATGTCTAGGGTGATTAGCTTATAGTCGGATCTGACCAACGAGGAATTGACCTCTGGTGTGGAGCACTGGTTGCCCATGTTGGTAATAACCAGGTCTAGGATATTGCTGCCCCTGGTGAGGGTGTGAATACGTTGATCCATGGCATTGGAATTTATGAATTCCAGAAAATGTTGAGCACAAGACTTGGTACATGAGTAGTTTTCCCAGTTAATGGTAGGGTAGTTGAAATTGCCCATTATTAGGGTGTTAGGTTGTACCCTAATATTTTCCAATGTATTAAGAAATGAGGAGTGGGAATCCTGGGGCATGGTGGGGGATCTGTAGCAAGCTAAAATTTGGATTGCGGTCTTGCCCAGAGTTAGTTGCACTTGGATAATCTCGGATGCATTATGCTGAGCAACTAGCCTGGAGGTGTGGATATCCTTAATGAATATGGACACGCCTCCACCTTTAGTGTTTCGGTCCAGGTTAGGTGGCGTAAAGGTGTGGTATGAATTATAGCCTGGTAATGCAGGGGTACTCTCTGGATCCTTGAACCAGGTCTCTGTCACTGCACAGATGTCGATGTTCTCCATTTTAAGGAGTGCCTCGAGAGAGTGCATTTTGAGGTTTAGACTTCTAGCATTGAGTAGCAATACCCTCAGATTCTTCTTGCCTGTACCTGTTAGGGTGGTGAATTTGTCATTTGAACCTTGCCTACAAAAGGCACTAAAGGGGTGGCTAGAGCCTTAGCCAGTGTCTGGACTCCCAGGGGTGACAGGTGCAGGCCATCTCTGGCAAAGCATTGTGGCTTGTTGATCATGTCATCCCAGGCAGACAGATACTAGATCCCCTTAGAATGACACCAGAAGCTTAGCCAATTGTGGAAGTCAAATAATTTTGTCCTTGTACTGTGGTATCATTCTGGGTGATGGCAGGATGCTACTCAGGGCTAGGGTCATACCTGCCTGGGCTACAAGATCAGACAACTCCTCCATGTCCCTTTTCATGTAGTCCAAGGAGGTATGTCTCAGGTCATTCATGCCAACATGGACAATGACAGAGTCATATTTGTACTTGTTCTGGAGTGACCTGAGTGCATGCATTATGTGGCAGAACCTGGCACCCGACAGGCAGCTGACAGTAACTTTCTCACTACAAACAGACAGCTATGTACAGCTGACCTATCTCTCCCAACCCTTATCACACAGCCATACTGTCAGCTACCTGTAGGTGGCCCATATATCATAGGTCTACAACTGGTGATACCCATGCATATGTAAGGGCAACACATACAAATGTATCAATCATACAGTAGCAGAGACAGGTGAAGGGAGAGAGAGAGAGAAACAGTGAGAGAGAGAGGTTGAGGGGGATACACACACACACACACACACACACACACACACACACACACACACACACACACACACACACACACACACACACAGAGTCATAGATACAGACACACTGAAAGGCATAGAGTGTCATCCTGCTGCAGACAATTGCACACCTTGTGTTACTACTGCCATGTCCCACTATGAAGGTGAGTCCCATTGCCTAAGCAATCTGACATCACCTACTGTTGTGTGTGTGTTTGCAGGTGACAGTTTCTTGAAATCTTGGCCGACAGAACAACACTGACCATTGCCAAACTTTGCAGTGCCATCTGATGACACTCACCTTAGAAGTCAATTCAGTCCCTCAGTAACCCAGTAAGCTGTGTGGCATGTCTCATAACTGTGTAATACTGTAGAGCAGATAACTAGATATGTAAGAGTTCTAATCCCAGCACTGACTACTGTGTGCGTGTGTGTGTGTGTGTGTGTGTGTGTGTGTGAGCGAGAGAGAGACAAAAGCATATCTTCTGCATAGATGTTTTGACAATAACATTTTGAGGTCAGTGGAGGGCAATATGGTACCCATTCCTCCACTTTACAAGGCTGTGTGATGACACTTAGTTTAGAAGCTACCTCAGACTATGAGTAGCTCAGCAAGTGCCGTGGTGCATGTAGTAGCTGCGTAATACTGTAGTACAAGTAACTAGATAGGTAGGGTTCTAATCCCAGCACTGGCAAGTGTGTGTGTGTGTGTGTGTGTGTGTGTGTGTGTGTGTGTGTGTGTGTGTGTGTGTGTGTGTGTGTGTGTGTGTGTGTGTGTGGGTGTGGGTATGTGTGTGTGTGTTTGTGAGTGAGAGAGAAAGCGACAAAAGCATATCTTCTGTATAGGCGTTTTGACAATATAATTTTGAGGCCAGTGGAAGGCAGTATGGTACCCATTTCCCCACTTTACAAGGCTGTGTAATGACACTCAGTTTAGAAGCTACCTCAGACTATAAGTAGCTCAGCAAGCTCCATGGAGCGTGTAGTAACTGCGTAATACTGTAGTGGAAGTAACTAGATAGGTAGGGTTCTATTCCCAGCACTGCTAACTCTGTGTGTGTGTGTGTGTGTGTGTGTGTGTGTGTGTGTGTGTGTGTGTGTGTGTGTGTGTGTGAGAGAGAGAGAGAGAGAGACAGAGAGAGAGAAAAGCATATCTTCTGCATAGTTGCTTTGACAATAACATTTTGAGACCAGTGGAAGGTGGTATGGTACCCATTTCCCCAATTTACAAGGCTGTGTGATGACACACAGTTTAGAAGCTACCTCAGACTGTGAGTAACTCGGCAAGCTCTGTGGCGTGTGTACTTACTGCAAAATACTGTAGTGGAAGTAACTAGATAGGTAGGGTTCTAATCCCAGTACTGGCAAGTGTGTGTGCTGTGCTTGAGAATTATATCCTGTGTGGGTATACCATTCTTATGTGCGCCCCATCCACGGTTTTTGCCACCTCCCAATGGCATTACTTTATTTAACATCTTACTGGCATCTGCCACCCATGCACCATGTTACACCATTGCACAGGCCATTGCAGTCATCTGTACAGATGTCTACACAATATTTGGTAGTTGGCAACCCATATGTGGTCTGTCCCCCAAGAATGGCCATGCATGTGTGCATGTGATATTGATGGCAAGTAGGTCACAGTTACTGTACCCACACACATGCTAGCATCAGATATCATACATGATGGAAACATCATGGTGATATGATGTGTGTTACCCTGTCACTTGTCCAGGCTTGTAGGAGCAATACATAACCGCAGTCGCTATTCCTGGTGGGTTATGTCACTATCCATAAAGGCTGTCACAACATTAGATGCTGTAACAGGTATCGGGTTATGTCCCATGCATTTCATGTATGTGGACCACATCATGTGTATGTAGCAGTATACTACATTAAAGTGGATGTCTTGGTGTAAGAATCTGTCCATTGGCAACTGTGTTTGTATTACTGAATTGCACATCCCCTGTGTCAATCTTTACTGTGTGTATGCTAAGGATATCCCAGTTTCTCTACCTCTTCCACCCTGTGAACTGCAGAATACATACTACAAACCTGTCATACACAGTGCCATGCATACCCTCATCAACCATATCAGGCTTGAGTGTATTTGAAAGAAATGGCAGGGCCAACAGGTGCTCAAACATGCATCTGTTGTTGTAAATAATGTGGCTAAGATGGTGAGGGACCTACTGACAGTACTTACAAACTGGTTCCACATGTATGGGCCTGCCTGTGTTACTACACTACACTGAGGTGACATGTCTGATGGCTACCTGTCTGTGACAAAGGGTATGTATGGCAGGTCACACTGTCTGACAACATTGTTCATCACAAACTGTTACACGCATACACATCTGGTAATCATACATATAAAGGTGTACCCTGGCTATGAAATGGTCAGTGTATGTCCACTCTGCCACACTCCACATTTGATATTGTCTGCAGGGTCACAGCCTGCAGACACACAGACACCTGGAACACAAACAGAATATAGCATGTCGGATTACATTCAGGCACTGGTACTAACAGAAATAATGCATCATGGCTAATAAGGTACATACACCTCTGTGTGTACCATAACAAATGCAAGCAGACAGCACTTTAAACAAAATTACATATCTACAATGTATGATATTCACCCTGTGCATCAGACCCATATAAGCCTGTCCCTGCATTGATGGTATGGATGACAGGGATGTGGCACAGGTATCATCATATGCACAGGGTATGGTGTGGGTGAGCCAGAGGCCTAGGCTTGGCCATATGGTTGACATCCATGTGTGTGTGTTTGTATTGCTATTTTATACATGGGCTATGTAGAGGTGCTGTGTGTGTCTGGAAGTGACTTGCCTGTGATACAGATTTGTGTTTGGGTATGTTTGCAAACAGTCATGCCATGCAGCTGTCCTACACAGTGGTATGTTGGACAGCTGTGGACCGCACAAGGCAGGGTGTCAAGATCATCATCTCTGGCCACAGACATGTGAACTGGCCCTGCCAGGGGTCTCATTGGCACCACCAGGCCCAAGGCCAGATGCAGTACTGCTCCCTGATGGTGACTGATGTCTGCTGGATCCGCGTCCCTGATGAGACCGGCCAGGACCACATCCCCATGGCCTGCTGTGGTGTGCTGTGGACAACAACCCCCCCCTTCGGTGTTACTGGTTTCACTGCCACTATGGGAGTGTGAAGGTGCATGACCCCGTAGACTCTCAGCTGATGTTTCTTCTGACCTATGACCATGTGGCTGACACCCATCCCCCACCACATGCTCTAGCACAGATGTGACATGGTCAAGGATTGACAAGGTCTCACCCCACCGTTTATCCATGACTTCAGTTTGTTGGCATGTGGCCTCAACAATGTCATGGATTTTGCCATGTAAACCAGGAATACCTGCATCCAACACCCTGAGTATCTGTCTAGTGTTGCATTCACTACAAGCCTGTGCATCCATCACAGCCCAGAACATTCATCTGGTGACACCTGCTGTGGCACTTACAACAGTGGTTCAATGAGCTGCAGTCCTCCTGTGAACACCCCTGTCCATCTGCCTGTGTGGGAGCTCACCACCACTCTGGCTATGGCCAGTGTATACTCTCACACCTGCCATAGTAGCCTGTTCCATGCCACCACCTGACAACTGTCATCTGTGGGCACTGGGGATGGGTCATGTGTGGGCATTGTGACTGTGTGTGGTGACAATGTGTATGAGCGAGGGATGCCAATGACGACACAGATTCAGCCCCTGAGAACACCACCTGTGCCTGTATATCAGCATCATCATCACTGGCAGCATCTGTGGGCACACTGTCATCAGATACTGAGCAGGAGAGACTGCGACCACCATGATTACCTGTGTGGAAAAGAACAGCATATGTAACATAATACCTGCACTATACCATTTCTTGATACACATGCACACAGATGCACACACATGCACACACACATACAGGTGAGGTGGCAGACATGCATTACACAGACCTCACACTAGGCAAATGCTGACATTCACAAAGGTCAGACCACTACATATCCTGGACATGCTGTCAACAGCATGCAGTGCAGCCCTTTACACTTCTTGTTACAACTTTTGTACACCTCTGTAATATGTGAGTATTGTTAGCAAGTGAAGGGCATTGTAGTAGCACACACTACAAACATGTACACATAATTGCTGTTCACCTGTATAGCATAGTGCCAAGTCTCTTACAGGACATACCTCCCAACTGTGCAGAATGTCACTGAAAGTCTACATATGTGGGCCAGATGTCTGCTCTGTCTTTCATAAATCCTGCAGTTGTCTGTCAGTTAACTCTGCTGATATGGGTTCTGCTGTCTCTATGTAGTTACATATGTAGAGTGTCACACCTTCAAATGTGAAGTACATATATGTCACAACATAACTGTGTACACTTACAACTTCTGAAGCTTACAGTCGATATGTGTACACAACCATGTGTACATGCCAGCTATGTCCCATATATAACATGAGTGCACAGAAATTCTGTGATAACATCACCCAACTTTACTGGGACATATGACCTGTGCAATCCAATTACAGAACACACACATGTTGGATTTGCAATATGTACAGTAGGCTGGTTGCATGACTGTAGACACCCTTAGGATAATACCATGTTATAGCACATTCTCATTTCCTAACAGCAGTCAGTGTGCCTGGGAAGGTGTGTCTGAGCATGGCACATCTGCGCTTTGCAATATGTGTACACTCACCCTTGCAGAAGGCATCAGACTCTGTTGGATTGCAATGGTATGACGTCTGCAAATGCCTCTTCAGGGCACCACACAGATCCTGTAATGTATGCATGTGTACACTGTGTCTGGGCCACTCCAAAACTTTGATTGTTCACTGCAGAGGACATTCTTTCATGGATGTTGCTGTATGGCATGGGTCAGTGTTGTGTGGAAATGAAGTGCTCTCCATCCACACCTTTCTAGCAGAAACATGATGATTGAGTAGCAAAAATTACTGTTATGTTGAACTAATGCTAATCCCTTCCACCTTGTCCACAGGCACACATCCAGCTCATGAACAGCAACCACAAAGCAGAACACTGCCATCAGCATGTTTCAGCATGGGGATGGCATTCCCCTGCTGATGCACATTGTCATTCTTCTGCCAAACAAACTGTTGGTATAGTGGACAAAACATGCAAACTAGGTGTCATTAGACCATAACACATCTCCACACATGGTAATGGGGGACCTACAGTATTTACCCTGAGACATCAGCCAGACCTGACATGATGTCTATGCAACAGCACTTGCTAAACTTTCAAAACTGGTAAAACACTTTGTGCTTTTATTTTCTATAATTGGCAGTAACACATGGATTAAATAAAGCCCCATGTCTACAAAGAATTAAGATCATGTTTCACTGATCTAAAACAATTATGGATGTCATGATTCACCGTCTAGGTGAATTTCTTAGCATCCATATCTTGAACACGTAATAATCTGGTTACGACCGGAGACCCAGTCATAATCCTCTGTGTTATACATAGGTGACTAATTACCCATTCATAATCCTCTGTGTTATACATAGGTGACTAATTATTTAAACTTTGCAAGGCAGGATGTCTGATATTCTATATGATTGAGGTAAGCAAGATGGGAGGAGTAACCTGACCAGGAACTAAAACTCACAAAAGTTGTCTTTGTAAAATGTCTGTTTTCCCTAGCAATTTGTAAACACTTCTGGAAACTGCTTTAAGAGAAAGTAGAACACAGCATGAGGAAGACATTGTAAAAATCATTGTAATCTATTCAATGGCAGTTGGAAATCATGCAGTGTTGAAATCTGCAAAAAGACTTTCTATAGAACAGAGAAGAAGATATTAGGGAATGCAATGCAGTTTTACTTGCAGTAAAATTAGTTTTGTGCATACATGTAGCTAGGAAAAATATTCAAAAGAGTAAGGGGTTATCCGATTTCAGGAGCATAAAAACTGCCTTCATTTAAAGCCTGCTACAGTAACTAATACAGTCTAGCAGAGCAGAGCAAAATGTAACAATCTCAGTTTAAAAATGCTGCACTATACTAGAATCAGTGAGTTTTGAAAAGGTGGATAAAACCCCTTATACATTATCACAGCATTTGGCTGAATTCTTTAGGAGAACATTGTAGTATATTGAAACATGACTACCATGAAAGGAAAAAAACGTTAAATGTTATATTCAAAAGACATTAAGGTGTTATAATAGG
This sequence comes from Protopterus annectens, assembly GCF_019279795.1. Taxonomy (NCBI): domain Eukaryota; kingdom Metazoa; phylum Chordata; order Ceratodontiformes; family Protopteridae; genus Protopterus; species Protopterus annectens. The sequence goes on along the minus strand of NC_056751.1, from coordinate 80,101,949 downwards.
TTAAAGCAGGTGCTTCTGTAGAAGGAGATAAGCAACAAAGATTTGCTGTATTATTTGAATAACAGAATCTAATTCAACAGTATAGCTTTGCAAATTTTCCCGAGAATTGCATAAAACTGACAGGAGGTGTATCATTTAAATTCTATTAAAGGAAGGCTGTTTAAGACAAAATAATGTTTTTCTGAAATAAGAGATTGAATCTATTCTGTGGGAAATTATTTAATACCTTCTTTCAGCTGCATTATAGTATGTTGAATGCCAGAAGATTATCCAGAATACTCTAAAGGATATAAGTTTCCACTTAAGTGGATACTGCTTCAGAACAGCAATGTGGTTCTACTGCTTGCCATATTAAATACATACTTTTTTAAGTTCCACCACTGTTCAAAAGAGGAGGCTACAAATTCAAATAAAATAAGGTAGTCAAAAAATAGGAGATTAATATAATATAGATAGAAGGGTCATACAGCAGATAACCCTAAAATTCCAGTACACCATTCCTGGATGATTGTCTGGTTTATGTGAGACACTGGTAAGCAGAGACCTGATCATAATTCTTTGCTTTAACTGTCCAGTTGTACTACTAGCTACAGAAAAAAGTATAGAGGCTTGAAGCATTTTACAAATGTGAAAGTTGTAACACACATACTACTGCCACACAATCTTTAAAAAAGATGTCAGGCTCTTTGCCTTGTCACACATTTTTTGTTTGTGTGCGTGTGTGTTTCCTGGTTTAATTTCCATTCCTTTGACTGACATACTTCTGCTAAACTAAGCAGGTAAGTCATCTTAGACTTCTTCTCATTATGTTTTAAAACTTTCACGATGTTTGGATCTGTTGAGGTCCACAGATATGTAGTCCCATAACTGCAGATCTATACATGCAATCAGTTTCGAGAAGGTGCATTCCTCCATCAGAATGAGGAATATGTGATTTTGGTATAAACTGAATTTTATATATCATTTGATAACAGTGAAATATTCCTATCCAGTATATCCAATACTTGTTGGGGCCAATCAGTCTCTTCAAAACTGTAAGTAAGAGCAGGAAGTGCAAGCTGGTTTATAGTTTGGACTTTGTTCCTAGATGTCAGGGCTATTATTAGTATCAGTTTTAGTCTTTTAAAGTATTCCTTACTGAGTTTTACTCACATTTGTTCATGTTGTATTATCAATCCTTCATCATTTCACAGATATTTACACACCCCTTCCTGCTCAAGTTCCTTTATATCACATTTTTTCCCTGACTGATATTTTCTAGGTGTTGTAGCTTTCCTGCTTTTAACATTACTTTTGCACATTTATTAAAACCAAATGACATTCTTATATAATTTGAGAAAGTTTTAGCCACTTTGCCGTTGTAAGGCTGTTGTTATTCTCCTTAAGGATCTGCATCCGAAATCTCACTTTCTCCTTATTTCTTGAATTTCTCCCGTTTCATTATCATCCCTTTCCACTTTGAATTGCAGCTTGTGAGCAGGCAGTTGTTTTTCATGTTAACGGCCAATAAATATTCGCCATTAAGGCACAAGGATCCCCAAACCATGGAAGAGACATAGTTCTTGGCACCTGTAACTGAAGAAGGTGGTGGATGCCAGTCTACTGACTGCTGTTCTGCTAATCACATGCGTCACTTCCTTGGAGTTACTGCAATAAGGAAGCAAACTGACATGTCAGGAAAGGAGAAGAAAGTTCAAGGACAGCCACCAGAGAAGTGAATATTTGGACACACTGCGTTGAGTTATTGTTGTTTTCCTTCCTGGTGACTATAAACCATGTGCCAGGACATACTTAACTGAGCACTGATACAATCTGGTAAGGAGAGCATTTTGCTGCTGGTTGTTTTAATTTTTTTATGCCATATTTCATCTGTCAGGATATTACCTTCAAGTGATTGTTTGGTCTGCCACTCAGGATAATTAGCAATGCTAAAGGGGTGGGGTGTGCTTGTCAAGTTTACATAAAGTTGCCACTGTCAGTTTATATGCTGCTCAAGTTTTTTTTTTTAATCAACCACAGTTAACATTCAAAATGGTACTACAATTAAATTATGTTAGAGGGTTAAATTCAAAGTAAAAGTACAATACTACAAACTAATTTAGAAAATTAAAGACAGATATTACATTATTGCATAAGGTAAAAATAGTGGAAAGGCACAGAAGATGTTTAATAATTTTTCTAGGGGAAGCTGTTTGCAGCTTAGCTAATTCATCTAAATGTGATGTTACCATGTTTGTGTGAAAGACTGAAGTAGTGTGTGGTCATCATGTTGCAGGACAGAGAGCGGAGATGAGCACTGTTAAATGTCTCTAGCCGATGATTCACTGGGTCTTTTAAGGTTTGCTTTAGCTTACTTAATAGCTTTGACCACATCAGTACCCTTATACTGACAGAGTGATTTTAACATTGCATTGAATTCTGCTTTGGACAGGTCTAAACCCCAAGCAGAAGCTCAACTTACTGTAAATGACAACTTAAGTGCACTGTGGCCAGCTGAGCTATTGAGGACATTCAGAGCAGCAGGCCTGGTTTATACCTGTTTTTGTACCTAGCAATGAGTCACAGAGAGGTCAGGAAAACTGGCTAATGTCTTCACAGATAACTATATAGATGATAGCAATTTCATTAAATCTCTGTAGCTCCTCTGATCAAGAGGAAGTACAGATAGCATTTTCATTGTGGACTAAAGGGCAATCTTACAGGAAACAAGGAGGAGTGGACCCTCTTGTGACACATACCGTGATTTATTTATTTTATTTATTTACTGACATTTGATTACTGGAAAAGTCCGACTGCGTAGAAGACCATGTTTAGCAGAGGCCCAGGGAGAAAAGCTCCAAATTATTACAAAACATTTTAAGAACAATAAGTTTATAATCTTCAAAAATAAAACAAAAACATATGTAGTTTAAATAATTATAACAAATTACACATAATATAAAAAAACATTGGTTAAGAATTGATACAAGGTATATGACAATCATTTAATATTTAGAGAAATTGTAGACAAATTGTAGAGAAATTAAAGATATGTTAGTGCAATACAAATAGGAACTACAATATGAAGTGAAGGAAAAATAGGCTCATGGTATATTTAGAGAGAAAATTAGAGAAAGGAATTAGATAGGAGTAAGGAAGTAAGTGAAGAAGGGAGAGAAGGGAAGTATAAGGAATGGAAAGGTACTTGTTCACATTTAGGGATATAGGTTTTGAGCAAGTACAGAGCCAGATTTTAGCCAGGAAGTCTTTCACAGTGCTTTTGAAAGATGGTAGTGTGGGTATAGACCTGATGGATATGGGTAAGGAGTTCCAGGCCTTACAAACCTTGTACAACTACAGACAATACCCAGCAGATTTGCTAGGTTTATAGACAGACAGGAGTATTTAGTCACAGGATCACAATGACTGACTGGAAACATAGTTGTGTTGAATGTTTTTCAATGCTGGACAGGCAGATGGATGCTGGATATTTTATAGGTGGTAAGAAGCTGTGTATATGCTAGTTGATGTGTCAGTTCTAACCAATTTAGGGTTTTCAGTGCTATACAGTTGTGGGTTCTGAAAGGGGTATGTGCTGCAAATGTAGCAACTTTGTTATAGTATTGCTCAGGTTTCAGTGTTTATTTGTGAAGTGTGGAGGTTAATAAGGATGGGAGCACCATAAAGAAGAGTCAGGAGGAAAAAAGTAGTAGAAAGTGTAGTTTTAGTTGCACTAGTGAGAAAGATTTTGGCCCTGTAAAGCATTCCTAGCTTTTGATGAGTTTTTCTTATGCAATGTTGTATATGCAGGTCGCATGCAAGATTATCACCAGCTATAACCTGTAATAGTTTACTATGAGAAGTGACTTTAATGGTTGTATTATCAAGATAGAGGACTTTAAATTTTGTTTTTCTCATGAGAGACGGATTTAGGGAAACAAGTAGTAGCTTGTTCTTTTTTTGTCTTTTTTGAGTTGAGCATGAGCATAATTCAGTCAAATGCTTTATAGACAGTAAATACAACTGCACATTAAAATGAATTTCTTGGACTGTATGCTATTGTTTACTTGGTGTGAATCTTGCAAGCTGCCCTAAAATATAAACATGCAGCAGCAAGCACAATCTATCATGCCACAAGATGGACTAATAGTGGATCTAAGAAGAAAGTTGCTGGCAACTTTGAAAATCTATAAAATCTCCAGTTTTACAAATAAAAAAAAAAAAAAAAAAAAAAAACTGGTTTCCTTGAGCCCAACGTAAAAAATATTCTCCAATGTCCGAAAGATAAGTTTAACGTGTCTTTTATTTACTTAAAACAAATGCGTTTTCGCCACTGAACATTCAGTAGCTTCCTCAGAATAAAGTTTAAAAAGCGCGCCAAATACTGGAGACTCTTAAATAATAAATGTATAACGTGATTACATCATAACTGAGTTTCTCCAAAATTTCACTTAGTTTTGAAAAAAAAACAGTCCACAATAAAGAAATAATACCATCATTAAAAACAATAGGTATAAAAACCTAAAAAACATTACATGAATTATGTCGGAAACATTGCATTTCAAAAAGGCAGTACACCCTTGTACAAAAATACCTTAATGAAAGGGGTCATGCCATTGAACTAATCCTGATTAAACTAAATACCTGAAACGGATAATTATATACCCAATAAAAAATTAAGAAGTTATTCCATTTTCATTTTAAAAATTATTCCTTTTTCATTTTGAAAATATACCCAAATATACAAAAAGCATATGTATGTAATGAAGCCAATACATCAAAGCTACACAAGGCACCAGAAACTATAAAATCAATGTCACAATAAAAATACTGAGTAGTGGAAAATAGGACAGGTGTTGGAGGCCATGGATTTTCTTTGTGAGGTATTTCTGTGGCCTTTCCAGTTGGTGCAGGGGTTTGGATAGATACATACCAAATGGGGTGATATATTCAATTATTGGCTTAATGAGGGATGAGTACAGAGAGGTAATAACCTCCTTTTTTCTGGATGCAGTCCCTTTACTTATGAGATGAACCAAGTAAAAGGATTTTCTGACCACTGCCGCTACATGATGGTCAAATGTGAGATTATTGTCAACCTGAGTATCCATGTCTCTCACCACAGGTTGTGTGCTTTAAGGGTTGCTGTTGATGTGTAAATCAGCAGGGGCGCAGTTTTGCCAAATGATATGATAATAATTTTTTTTTTTTGCATTTAACTTAAAGCCATGACTTTGGCACCAGTCATTTGTTGACTCACTTACAGTATGTTAACATAATTTGGGGAATCGATGACAGCACCCAACTTACAGTCATCTGCAAACGTGGTCAGCCAGAGGCCTTTTGCCTTTGCTGGAACTCTGAGAAGTAGATGCCAAACAGTAGGGGTCCCAGGACAGATCCCTGGGGAACACCACTAGTGACAGTTTTGCTGCCAGAGATGGAGGCACCTATTTTGACCTTGTGGGTCCTATATGTGAGCCAGTTGGCCACCCACCTGATAAGACAGGGATTTACATCAAGTTGTGTTAGCTTTTCGATGATGCTCGAGTCAGTGATTATGTAAAAGGCCTTGGCCAAGTAAAGATAAGTTGTATGTACTGACTTTTCTTCATCCAGGGCCTTGGTGACAGTCTCAAAGAAGTCAACCAGGTTCAAAAGGCAAGATCTGCCTTTGATAAATCCGAAGTGGGTGGGGTCAATTGCATGGAGATTACCTATGTCCTTGTTTATGAGATCAATAATAATACACTCCAAGGCTTTACAAATCAGACCTGTCAAGCTAATGGGGTGATAGTTTCTTGGGTCAGTAGTGGCATCACCTTTGATAAGCCATTTAAGTTGCTGGTGTACCTCTGAAACAGCGGCTGGCAGTCAGTGGTGCCAAAATAGAGATTAAGCATAAAAATAAAACATACCTCCCCTATGAAAAATTGTGAAGATTTCTGAGTGTACTCTTTTTTCTTTTAAGAAGTAAGAACAGGCCTTTCCAGTAATGTCAAAGTATTGATTTTGCTTGAACACCTATAGATATCTTTTTAACTAAAAATCAAACCCATAATCCAGGGACACCATCACATTAGATGATGTACATGTGGTAACAGCTAGCACAAAAAAAAAACAGAAAAAAGGCTTTATGTAATTAAGACTTACTCCTCAAGCTCCACGTGTCCTTTAATGGTTAAAATTACACTAGCCTACTAGGGGTATAAATACTAACAAGCAGAATCTATTTGAACAATAAACCAGTAAAAATAAAAAAAAATAATTAAACCATTAACAAAATAATTTTTATATAAATACTTTTCCAAGGTAATTAATTGTTAAGACCAGTAGGCTGCAAGGTTTTAAACTGAAGGATGTACATAACGTCCACCCTATCTAAAGAAGTTACTAAATGTTGCTGCTGAAACCCTACTGTAATATTAACTTGTTTCATGACAAAAAAGTATCACTATTATATTTTTTCTATACATGGTAAGAGACAGAATTCTCAAAATTCTTGTTACAGCAGTCTTTTAAATGTTCCAAAATTTGTATCTTAACATTTCTTGTTGTTTCTGAATGTAAAACATTTTACAAGAACAAGTAATTGCATATATCACAATGGCAGATTGACATGCGAAATAACCTTTTATATGCAAAATGCTTTTGGGAAACTGCCAAACTGACTCTCTAGCTATCATCCAACAAACCTTGTAACCTCCACATTGCCTGGCTCCATAAACATTTCTCTGAACCAGGCTTATACTACTTGAATCAGACCGCGAACAAACTAATTTAGCCTTTAAATTTGGTCCCAGAGTTTTAGACACTGAAGGAAGTATTGGTTTATAGGTTCATAGGTGTGTACTAGGCTAATGGCTCTGGAGCCTTTACAAGCCTAGCCGATAGAAGTGCCCCGGCATTGTGCCACGTGACATTAGTTCCCAGTGCCTCTATTAAGTAGAGCCACCACTCATCAAGATTTGTCTTGAAGAGGGCCAGTGAGGTGCTCTGTTTGGCATGTATGGGAAGTCTATTCCAGAGCATGGGCAGTCTCTGGGTTATGAACTTGTCCCTCCAGCATGTTCTATTGATTGTGATAATGAGGTTGAGGTCTCTGGAGAGTGTGGTGCGGAGGGATTGGGATTTCTTTAGATGTAGCATTTCTAACAGAGTTGGGTCAGACATGGCTTTGTAAGTCAAGCAGAGATCACCTCTTAGTAGATGATATGAGACAGAAAATAGCTGGGGTTTTTTTGGGTCTGTCCATGTAGGACATCTGTTTAAGGCTTAGGATCTTCCTAAAGTAGGGTACTGGGAAGTGTTGTGGATGGGAAAGTCCTCAAAATACTGTGCTCTACAAACATACACACTTACAAGCACTTTTATACACACACACACACACACACACACACACACACACACACACACACACACACACACACACACACACACACACACACACACACACACACACACACACACACACACACACACACACACACACACACACACTTGCTGGAACTGAGAATAGAACCCCTGCCTATCAAGTTATTTGTATTAAACACTGTCCTTAAAACACCATTTGCTAATAACACATCCCAATATTTTTAATTATATTAAAAATTTGTTCTGAAGTTTACGCAAGTTGTGGTTTGAAACTTCTTGTAGTCAGGGGTGAATCCTATACTGGGGATTATTTTTAATTTTTGTGTAAGTTAAAAAAGGTGAATATTCAGGTCTTATCTTACTGGCCACTCTGCTGATGACATTAATATTGTTAATAATATACTGAATGAGTTTTATCATTCAGCAAAGACTGTAACTTAATATTTTCTTTTACTTCATCTGTAATGTATATGACAAAGTACTCTATTATCCCTTTACTACACTGTTAATACATGTCACAAAACACTCCAGCATTGACTTATACCGCATTGTATTACAAATGTTATTACATATCTTCTCACAAAAACTGGAACTTTTCATTAAGGGCCTCCCCTGAAAAAAAATTTTTTCTCTTATAACCAAGCTGGACTTTCTTGGTAAACAAAGTGAAAATAAATAAATAAAGAAAAAAAGAAATAAACCATCAATACTCACTCAGGACTAAAAGCCAATAAGAGCAAGACAGAAATGTTCCTTATCAATGAAGAAGCCAGAATGTCTCCTTTCGGTGGGGTTATTGGCCTCCTCAAGTACTTGGGGTTAAACTGTATACATTAGTATCAGGTTGCTTGAATTAAACTTGCATCGCCTGTGGAGTAAAATTTCTGCAGCAGCTCACACTTGGAGGCATCTGGGGCTTTCAATAACTGACAGGATAAATGCCCCCAAAAATGCTGTTTATACCAAAGGTGCTATACATATTAATATATATTCCTATAACACCCTCCAATAAACATCTTTCAAATATTTAGAAAATCTGTCTCCAGTTTATGTGGGATGGTAGAACATACACATTTCCTAATCCTGTTCTATACAAATCAACAAGGGGCAGGATCTGGAGAATTAGACCTGAAGTATTATACAATAGCTATACTTCTGTACAAGATATTAAGTATATCAGCAGGTCTTATATCCCAATTGGCTGTATTAGAAGCAACCATTTTATGGGGAAACTCACACTTCTCACTTATGTTGTACAAATACACCCTTCCTGCCAACCTAAAGTCTTGGTATTGCATTGCCGTGACTTAACAGTTTTGAATTGTTTTCAGACATATGTTAAGTTTTGCTATCTATGTGAACTAGAGCTTTTCTTATGGGGCAACCTTGAACTTAAAATAGGGAGTGTACAAGAGTACTTAGGTAAATTAGCAAAGAACAGGGATTTAGACATTTATGGATATATTTAGGAGGTAGTGCGTCAAATGATAGTAGCATCCCTCCAACATTTGAAAGAGATGTTTGGACTTGATTCTCATGAAATGTGGAAATATTTTCAATTCTGTCATGCATTTTTCCCTCATTCCTTAGGTTCATGGGTGATTATTAGACTAACAACCCCAGGAGTTGGTGTTTCTAAGCCAAGCCATGCTTCCAAAATGTATCTGACAAGTTTTTATTCCATAGGGTTATTTTAAGGGCTTTACGTAGGCTCGGCTATAGATGGTGAAGTAATTATAGGCTGCCACTGTCTATTAGAGAAATAGGTGCCAGACCAGGGGTAAATTTCTGATTCCCTATCCACTAGTCCATGTTATGCTTGAAATGGGTTAGAGAAGAACTCTACTTCACATAGATGGGAAGCCTGTTCCAGAGAAGGGGTAGACTCTGAGACACATATATGTCCTTTCAACATGCTCTATTTATGTTACAGATGATGTTTAGGTCTCTAGATTGGCTAATTCTGATGCTATTTGTTTTGTGGATGTGCAACAGGTCCATCAGAGTGGGATCAGAGGATATTTTGTAGGCCAGGCATAGACTGCCTCTAAGCAGCTGTAAGAACCTAATACAGTGATAAGGCTTTGAGACGGTTAATTTAGGACATGTTGTTTATGCCCTGTATTCTTTTAATAAAGAACCTCTGCGGACACCCCAGTTGTACCGAATGCTTGGTCAAGCACATAATAAATGGGATGCTGTATTCAATGACTTAATTGGAAATTAAGTGCCTGAGAAGGGTGGTAAGATGCACTCTGTAGGCCAGATGAAGAAATGAGGACATAAGAGCAGAAGCCAAAGTAGCTCCAATTGTAGAAAAGATCAAGGAGAACAGATTACAGTGATGTGGACACATGTTCAGAAAAGCAGAAGACAATCTGGTGAAGAAGATTTTGGACAGACAGGAAGAAAGTAAGAGGAAATGAGAATGTGCAGCAAAGAGTTGGATGGATTGTGTGAAAGAAGATCTGCGGCAGTCAGGCATGAGTGTCAAAGAAGGCAGGAGTGTGGCATTGAATCGAGAGAGCTGGCAACAGTTAACATGATTCCCCAACCCCGTGTAGAAGTGTTGCCATGAATGCGTATATATTGAGTCCAATATGGAAGGTCCTTTATTTGACTTGGTAATAGAAGTGCCATTTATGGCTGATTCAACTGTCTTTCCAGTCGAGTAGTCTACCTGGCATGGTATTATGCATTCTACATCAGAAAGACTAACAGCTCATTAAATAAAATAATTTACCAACATGTTTATAGTATTTTCAGGAAAGACAGCAGAAGTGCATTAGCAAGGCACGCATTACAATGCAACAACTTTCAGTGAATTAAAATACAGAGCATCAAGACTATAGCTTGTAACTATCGTTTTAGAAGCGTTATGTATACAATTGTGAAAGATGTTTTTTATTGAATGATTTTTGTTTTGAAAGTTTTGGATTGCCAGCAGCCTTTCTGGTATTCTATTGGGTGAACTCAATTGTGTTCATGCTCCTTCCTTAGTATATATTCTTAATCTTCTTTCCTTCACAAGTAAACTTCTTTTTGTATTATTCCCTTACTTGTTTGAACCTATCACATTTTTATGATGTTACTAGTGAACCAACAACTATTTTGGATTATATTTCATAACTTATCTCATCAGTCTGACATACCAAATGCTTTGTTTGATATGCTACTAAACCTTTGTTTTACCTCCCAGGACAGGTCTTGTAAAGGCCTATCGAGATCAGATCCTTACCATGATAAACAAATTAAAATAAAACAAAATAAATAAATCAAATAAGTAGTGCTAGTTAGGCCACAATATTCTCTAGAAAGTAGAAGGAATAAGGATATTTAGATGTAGTTAAAGTTATTATATATATATATATATATATATATATATATATATATATATGGAAACACTTTATAACCTCGAATTACTGAAATGTCGAATTTCAGTATTTCGAGACTATAAAGCCGAATGTTAAAAATAGCGAAAGGTCATAATCGCGAACTCGAATATATGTCGAATTTGCGGTTATGACCTTACGCTGCGTAATGTCCGGGATTGTGTTTTGATGGTGCGCGGTGCCACGTGTGGATGTAGGTGTGATGTCAGGTAAGTGTTTTCTAAGGGTTTTGAGTGGGAGTTAGAGTGTGTGTGAGTGTGCTGATGTGTTTGATGTGTGTGTGAGGGGTCGGAGAATGTGCGTGTGTGAGTTGGCTTTTGTTTTGTGTTTGTGCGATCTTGGAGTTAATATATATAAGTAAGGGGGTGTTGGCGCAGCCCACATAGGGGTGCAGGGGCTTGCCCTGTATGTGTATGAGTTGTGTATGTGTGTAGTTTTGTTTATTTATGTTGTGATATGGGTGTTGTGGTGTATGTGTGGTATAGTGTGTGCGTTTTTTTCGGTGTTGTGAATTTCGCGTTTTTTTTGTGTCAGTGTTTTGTGGATTCAGTTTTATAGTCTCGAGATACTGAAATTCGATATTTCAGTATTTTGAGGTTATAAAGTGAATATACATACATATATATATATATATATATATATATATATATATATATATATATATATACACACGCACGTTTTTTATTTTTTCAACTATAGACGTTTGTGGCTGGTGTTTTACTTAGTTTATAAAGATAACTTCACAACATTGCAACAAGTACCGTTATGACTCTGTCATAGCTCATGTTGGTATGAATGACCTGAGATGCACGTCATTGGACTATCTGAAGAGAGACATGATTGAGCTCTCTGAGTATATGTCCCAGGATGTTATGTCTCTAACCTTGAGCAGCATACTACCCTGACCTAGAATGATGCCACAGTATAAACAAAAAAATATTGATTTCAATAATTGGCTCAGTTTTTGGTGTCATTTAAAGGGGATCTTGTTCCTATCAGCCTGGGAAGCCATGGTTGACAAACCTCACCTCTTTGCCAGAGATGGTTTGTAGCTGGCACCTATAGGCTTTTGACTGGTGGCAAAGGCTATTGCTTCCCCCATAGTGACTTTTTTAGGCAAGGTCTCAAAAACAATATTACCAATGTGAAATTAACCAGTCAGAACAAATTAAAGGTCATGCTGCTAAATGCTAGGAGCTTAAACAAAAAAACTGCACTCCCTGGAAGCACTTATGTCACTAGAAGATGTAGATGTCTGTGCAGTCACAGAAACCTGGCTCAAGGCCTCAGAGGGTACCCTCGCCTTACAAGGCTACAATGCCTTCCACACCTTAAGACTGTAAAATGAAAGTGTGAAAACCACAGGATTTAGGGTTTCAATCTATATTAGATATAAATTCACCTCCCGTCTAGTTAGTCTAGTTAGACTGGACAACTCCATGGAGTTACTCCAGGTCCAGGTTACAGTGGGTAAGAGCCCCATTCAAGTCATAGCCAGTTGTAGATCCCCCTCCATGGATCACTACGCCAATGAAGCCTACTTGACCAAACTGGAACAATCCAAATTTAACCGAACACACTGATTATGTGGGATTTCAATTATCCCACCGTCAACTGGGAAACCTACCCTAGCCCTAACTCACTGGCACAAAAGTTACTTGACTTTGTTAATTCAGATGTCCTGGAACAAATTATTTATCTGGTCCTCACTAACATGTTAAACAGATGCATGCTGCAACTCTCAGATGTTTATTAGTTAAAACTGACCAGAAATCAATCACCTTAGAGCGGGCACTAACACCAGATCTCACAAAGGGTGAAATCAGTCTAAAAAACTTCACCACGGCAAACTATATCCTCCTAGGTGAAGATATAAATGCATTTCAAGCCCCACCCCAAGTTGGAAGTGGTAACTACGCCGAAGCTTACACTAAAGCCTGTACAATCACTTGCATAAGTGTATAAACTTGGCCGTATGAGAAAGAATCAAAGCTAGAGCCCCAAGAAAAAAACAAGCTGCCATGGTGGACATCCAGCATCAACAAACTTTACAATAAATGCAAAAAGTTGCTGTCCAAGAAAACAAAGGCAAGGCCCCAACAATGGAAAAACACCCTCCTCAGCCTCAATAGGCAAATAAGAGAACTTGTGAAATCCTCCAAAGAGTCCTTTGAGATAAACTTCACAAGTGCATCCAAGGATAACCATAAGGCCTTTTACAGCTACATATGTAGCCTAAAGGGTAGGACCCAAGCATGTGCAGAACTAGTGGCCAATGGTATCACATACACTGACCACAGAGAGATAGCAAACATGGTAGTGAATAGGTTTGTCAAATAAATTCACTCCCTTATCCCCTCCTAACTTACAACAAACCTTCCCCCAAACTCCTCCCCAACTGTACATATCTGAAGAACAGGTCCTCAAAGCCTTGTCCAAGGCAAAAAAACGCAGCCTCTATGGGACCAGACAACATCGCAGGCTGTCTCTAAACAGGCTAAAACATGAACTCGCATCACCACTAAGTACCCTTTTCAATCGTAGACTAACCACATGCTTTGTTCCTGTGGAATGGAGAACAGCAACAGTTATTCCCCTCCACAAAGGTGGACTAGCAACAGGCCTGGGGAATTATAGATCTGTAAGCCTGACCAGTCTCATCTATAAGGCCATGGAATGTATCATTATGGATCTCATAAATAAAGATACAGGTGACCTCCAAACCCTGGATCCTATCCAATTTGGCTTTGTGAAGGGCAGATCCTGCCTGTTAAATCTGGTGGATTTCTATGCAAATGTGACTAAGGCCATTGACAAGGGCAAATCTGTCCATACAGCATAACTCAACCTGGTAATGGCTTTTGACACAATTCCACATTCAGGCATTACTGATAAACTTGGAAAACTGAATGTAAACCCCTTCGATGTAAGATGGGTTGCCAACTGGCTCACAAACCAGACACACACTGTCAAAGTGGGTGACTCCACATAAATCAGCAGACCTGTTACCAGTGGAGTGCCATAGAGGTCAGTGCTGAGCTCCCTACTGTTTGGTATATACTTTTCAGAAGTTCAGGTCAAAACTAAGGGGTTGTGGCTGACCAGATTTGCAGACAGCTGCACACTAAGTGCAATCATTGAATCCCCAAATTATGTCAGTACTGTATAGTCCAGGAAGGTATTACACAGACCAGCAACTGGTGTATTAGTCATGGTCTCTAACTGAATGCAAAGAAATGCATCATCATTCTCATCGGCACAAAAATGGCCTCTCATACTATCAAATCAACAACAATACCCTAAGTACCCATGAAGTGGTAAGGGACCTGGGATTACAAGTGGCTGCCACCTTAACTTCAACCACCATGTATCTACTGTAGTAAGGAAAGCTTTCTACATAGCACACTTGATTAGTAAAGGCATTACCTCAAGAGCAAAAGAGGTTATTACCCCCCTATATTCTGCACCTATCTAGATCATAATTGAGTCTAATGCCCCATTTGGCATGTACCGTACTAAACACCTGCAGCAATTAGAGACACCTTAGAGGTTTCTAACAAAGAAGATCAAGAGGCTCCAGCATGTGCCTTACACAGACTGACTAAAATCCCTGTCACTATACTCCCTATGATATAGACTTCTTAGGCGAGACTTATGCTTGGCCTACAATGCAATCAATGACCCAAACGTAATGAACTTGCTGCATATCCGTAAATCAAACGGGACTAGGACTATCCATTCTACGGACCTAAATATGGCCTGTGACTTAAATGGGACATGCTGAAGGGACAGATTTATCTCCCAGTGACTGTTGCATCTTTGGAACAGACTATCAATTCATGTGAAACAGAGCACCTCTGTGACACTGTTCAAACGGAAACTGGACGAGTGGATGGGGCACCGTAAATTCTTACTGGGGATAGAGCCCACAACCCTCCTGGACATGGGCAGTCATCACTAAATGCAATCTTAGGTATTGACTTGCATTTCTGTGATACCACATTGGGATGAAATGGCTAGGCTTAAAATGACCTCCGGGTCAATAGCCTAGTAATCTGCTATGATCCTAGTATTACTGGCATCTACTGTTTTTGAAGAGACCCTGTTTACTGTAAGCTTCTACAACTTAATGTATGAGTTAGCTTATTAGATGATTGGTCTGGTTGGTGGCAGCATGTACCATGATTGCAGAAAAGAGCTGCTGGCACTAGAGTCTATCAGTTTCCCATCTTGAGAAACATTTTGTATGTGAAAAATAGTTTTAAATGTGCAAGTTATTGTTGGTAATATTGCACAAGAAGGCAGTGGACAAAGACATGTATGATTACTTTAACAAATGCTTGCAAAGAGTCACAAATGAATAGTCAAAATGCTGATACTTGCAAACTCAAAGAAGTAACCCCAACTCAAGAAACACCAGATGCAAACACTGCAACACAAACCCAGTCACATATCAAAGGAAAACAGCCTTGTGTATGCGATCAGTAAAAAAGCAAAGAAAATAAAAACAGTGAAATCATCTACAACGTACAAAAAGTGCATCGGTGTGGTGGCAGAGCTTTCTCCCACAACCCCTTGCTTATATATACTAACTATATGGCTGTCCAACTGGCATGCAACAGCAACTAGTCCTACAAAGAAAACCTGTTTTTGCATGTTGTTTAATCAAAACGGCTATCAATAAATAGTCAGACTGCAATTCAATGTCAGCAAAATAACTATTCAACATTTTTCCATACGAACACTTTCATACAAACACAAATACACATGCATAATAATAGCCAAACAATCTATTCCAGCAGGTCACCTGAAAATGGAAATAAGGATTGTGAAAAATAACATGTACAGCCATAATTAGGACAGGGCAAAGGAGTAGTTGCCCTGGGAGCAAGCTTTTAGGAGGCATGATTAGCAGGGACCAATGGGTCATGACTATACTAGTATCATTTATGTATGAATGCTGATGTGGCATTAGCAGCCAAAGGTGAAGGTCACTGCGCATTTGTAACTTTAGCAAGGGGCTCATTGCGCTTGCATCAAGCAGCTGCAGTTACAGAAGTACAAGACACCTTTTCTTTGGCGTCATCATCTCTGGGAAAACATTTTTTGAACTTTAACTTTGGGTTGAGTAGGTGCCAGTCTGAGGAACTGTCTAGGTTGCCAGATGACCTAGTTCTGATCAGATGATCACTTCACACCAATCAAACTGTTTCTAGCTTACAAGAAATCAGCTTCCTATAATTTAATACACTAAATAAATCACAAACATTACTAACATCATATAAAATATAGTAACAAAAACTTCTAAGTTATGGTTAGGAATTGAACACAAGACCATGTAATTTTTAAGGCCAGTGCTGTTACCCACTATATAACAGAATACTCACATCACTGGAATAAAGAATATTGTTATTTTGGCATGCTATTCTTCAGTTTGGCTTGATACTAATGAATTCATTCAAGCCACAAAGGATGTTAGCTGTCAGGTCAAGCTGCCAAAAACTTTCTGCTGTCAGTCAATAAATCAACATTCCTCCCTTTCAGAAGAGCTTACACTCTCTGTAATATAAAACAAATTTCTTAACATTTGCACACAAAATGGAGTCATTATAAAGGAATTTCCTTCTTATTGCATTTACATGATCTTGAAACATTTGTTGAAGTATCCTGCCCATTAGCCAACATGAAAAGTCTTTGCATGAGCTACATGCAGTGACATAATAACATCTTTACTGCCACTATTAAGAGTGATAGGTCAGTGAGCTCCCATATGACAGAACAACAGATGCACAGGATGAAACTGAAAAGGATGCGCCACAGGAGGATGCTATAGAACTTTCTATAGAATGCCCGCAGGAAACGGAAAACAAGGGATGTGCCCTCAGTATGGAAGAACAGGAGTTAAGAGAAGAGTTGCTTGATTTAATAGACAAAGATAGCTATATCAAGATCAATGAGAGAAATAGATTGCAGAAGATTAATAAAACCCCAAAAGTCAGAAGCTTGATAAAACAAATGAACACAGTAATTATGACTGTCCATAGAGGTCCATGCGATAGAACAGAAGTAAACAGAATATATTACTGTGCTGCTAAATTAATAACTGATAAAGTTCTACCACAGGAACACAGGGTAGCGAGGGAAAAGAGGGGCGAAAGCAAATACAATCATGGAAATATCGAATAGAGAAAACTATAAAGCAGCTAAGACAAGAAGTGTCATTGTTTGAAGATTATAGAAGAGGGAACAGATCAGCAAAAATACTAAGAAAGATAGATGTGATAAAAGCAATGTGTATTAGAACAGACCAGGATCTATTATACACTATTGGAGATAACAAACTAAAGTTTTCAAAACAGGCAGAAAGACTTAAAAGATACAAAGATAAATATAAGGGAGAAGCACAAGATAAGCAATTTATTGATGACACAAAAACATTTTATAGAGAATTGGGAAATAAGATAAAAGTAATTAAAAGACTGCCAAAAAAAGAGGAAGTAGATACATTTTGGAGAAGTATCTATGAAGATCCTGTGGAACATAACAAATATGCTAAATGGATAGAAGAAGTAAAAGAAAGAATAAGAAGTTTAAAGGTACAGGATATGAAATGGGATGAAAAACAGCCAGAGAGATTGAAACAAAGTTAAGAAAAGCCTCTAAATGGAAAATCCCAGGCCCAGATGCAGTACCTAACTTTTGGCTTAAAGTATTAACTTCTTTGCACGAGGATCTTGCCATGAGTAAGAACTATTTATATGCACACCCCGAACAAACACCGCACTGGTTAATAACAGGAAAAACAATGCTCTTACTTAAGAGTGAACCTGCAAGCTACCCTAAAAATTATAGACCAATAACTTGTCTTCTGACGACATATAAACTATACATGGGAATTGACGCCGACAGAGTTTATAGTCATTTAGAAGAAAACTCAATTATGGCAGTAGAACAAAAGGGTAATAAAAGAAAGTCATATGGAACAAAGGACCATTTGTTGTTAAACAACGTTATAGTGGAAAACTGTAAGAAGGGGAAGAATCTAAGTATGGCATGGATTGACTACAAAAAAGCATTTGATAGTATCCCACATTCATGGATAAAAGAGTGCTTAAAAATGTATAAGAGACACCCTTACACTGATTGATTACATTACAGTAACCATGAAAAAGTGGCAGACCACTTTGCAATTAAGCCATGATAAAGGACACATTATTATCCCAGGGATAAAATCCAAAGGCGAATATTCCAGGGTGATTCTCTGTCACTGTTGCTATTCTGCCTTGCCATTAATCCATTAAGCTGTTTACTTAACAGCTTAGGCCATGGCTACAATTTGGCTTCTAGAAAATAACAACATTTAATGGCTTCTCATCTTTTCTTTGTCGATGATTTAAAACTGTATAGCTCATCAGATGAGGAACTGAAAGCACAGCTGCAGGTTGTCAAAACTTTTTCAGATGATATTCAGCATTTCACACTGAGCTTGATCGAAGGAAGGACACTGAGGAAACTCGGAGCTATAATATATAACATTAAGTATCCTGTTTTTTGTTTATTTTGTTCTTTATTTCTTTGTTATTTATAGCACTTTGTGTACTGTGTATTTTTAAAGCTAGTTTCACTGTGTGTGAGGTATTATCTGGAAATTGTCCACTTTTATTAAGCATCTGTTGGGTTGTTTGTTTCTGATAACTTGTTGCAGTTAAACTCTTTTTTCCAGAGGCTCCTTTAGCTGTTTAAAACTTTCATTTAAAGGCTCACTGCTGCTTTTCAGCTGTGAGAAACATTTCTGCAGTTTGTTCTAAGCAGTGGGGATATTTGTAGCATTTCCATATTCAGGCTTGTATTTGGGCCTAGTGTTTGTGGAGGCTGTGTGTCTGAGCACATATTCAGGGACATCTTGGTTTAGCCAAAGCCATCAGGCATTTCAGTGAGCGAGAATTGTCTGAGGTCATTGGCTGACTGAGGTCACCTGGACTACAGCTTAGACTAAGCACCTCATTGGTTCTTTTGAGATTTCTTTCTTAAAAACTGTCTCAGGTTTCAACTTTCTGTTACCTAAGAAGTTAATTTGTGAGTGTTCTGCCATTTCACACTGAGCTTGATCGAAGGAAGGACACTGAGGAAACTCGGAGCTATAATATATAACATTAAGTATCCTGTTTTTTGTTTATTTTGTTCTTTATTTCTTTGTTATTTATAGCACTTTGTGTACTGTGTATTTTTCTAGCTAGTTTCACTGTGTGTGAGGTATTAACTGGAAATTGTCCACTTTTATTAAGCATCTGTTGGGTTGTTTGTTTCTGATAACTTGTTGCAGTTAAACTCTTTTTTCTAGAGGCTCCTTTAGCTGTTTACAACTTTCATTTAAAGGCTCACTGCTGCTTTTCAGCTGTGAGAAAAATTTCTGCAGTTTGTTTCCCACCCTCCCTCGCTGTTGGTATAGTGTTTTTATAGTTGGTGGCTTTGCAGTTACCCACCCCTAGTGTAAATTTGACCTGGGACCCTCCTCCCAGTCTAGTGTCATTACCTCATTCTACCCAGTACAGGGAGAACATTTGAGAAGGCCAATCAGCTTAGTTTCTGCTACTCCTTTCTCTCTTTCCACTTAAAAAAAATGTATCTGCTTTTACTGTATTTGTGTTTCTTCCTACTTTATTTTGCTTTTGCGTCATCTTAAAAGTACTCAATTGTATTTATTACTGCTTGGTGTAACTAATTCTAAGCCTTTTAGTTTAAGCACTTGGGCTTCAGACCAGTTGTTTTACATTAAGAAGGTTTGTGGTCTACACTGTAGTGGCAGAACAGGTAGCTTACATCCTTCTAAGTTGGGAACTGCTGATTGAGGGCATAGTGTCTGTTATTCTAAAAGTGTATTAATTCTGGTTTAAGCACTTGGGCTTCAGGCCAGTTATTTTACATTAAGAGGGTTCATGGTCTGCACTCTTGTGGGAGGAGAGGCTGGACTCTGCCCTTCTGAGCTGGGAAATTCTGGTTAAAGGCTTATAGTGCCTGCATATTTGAACTGCTTCTTACTGAAATTGGTACACCTTGTTTTCTGTAGCATAGACTAGATCCAGGCCTGCTGAATCTAGCTTTGTTTGTATAACTTGAGCACTAATCCAGGCATTCTTTAAAGTATTCAATTGTATTTATTACTGCTTGGTAGTAACTTGATTAAAGTGTAGCTATCATTCTAAGTCTTTTGGATTAAGCACTTGGGCTTCAGACCAGTTGTTTTACATTAGGAAGGTTTGTGGCCTGCACTGTGGTGGCAGGACAGGTAGCTTACATCCTTCTAAGTTGGGAAATGCTGATTGAGGGCTCAGTGTCTGTTATTCTAAAAGTGTATTAGTTCTGGTTTAAGCACTTGGGCTTCAGGCCAGTTATTTTACATTAAGAAGGTTCGTGGTCTGCACTCTTGTGTGAGGAGAGGCTGGACTCTGCCCTTCTGAGCTGGGAATTTCTGGTTAAAGGCTTATAGTGCCTGCATATTTTAACTGTTTCTTACTGAAATTGGTACACCTTGTTTGCTGTAGCATAGACTAGATCCAGGCCTGCTGAATCTAGCTTTATTTGTATGCTTGTTGTTTGTTTGCTTGTTATTTCCCTGAAACGCTAATTTCACCTAAAACGCGGCTTTTCAGCACTTCTGTGGATCCCTAGTGATATCTGCATTGCTTACTGTACTTATTTCCTTGTTTTACTTGAAAGAAAGTTACTGTTTGTCATTTTTGCATTTAAGTTACCTGTAACACATTGCATTTAAGTTACCTGGCACTTGCTCACTAAGTCAGCACTAAAAAATTAAATGCACTACACCCTCACAAACTCCCCTTGAGTACCTTGTTCCCCCATTGGCCCTTTTTTTCAGTTATAAAGGAATTCCCAATACTATTCTAGCATGTCCAATGGTCAGTTGTCAATCTCCTCTCTGGTCCAGCTGGTGAATCTGGGAATCTTGAGGCAATGTTACAACTGCCTCATGTACACAGACAACCCTCTCCTCCTCCCAACAAATTCCAACACATGTGAGAGATGCAACCATATAGTCAAACTGGAGGCTAAGCTCTCTCAACTCAGTACTGGCGTAACCAGTCAGGAGGAGAAGGAAACCACACTCACTACAATTCCAGTCTCACGTAGACCTACCATGACAGCAAACCAAACACATAAACACACAAAAACATACTCGGAGGCTCTAAATAAAAATCTGCCTAAGCAGCAGAGACCTCCAAAGCAGACACCCAAGCAACCGCTACCCCAAAACAAAACACGTGCAACACATAGCTCACAAAGCCAGTGTACCGAACAGTCACAGCCCTTAAGGCTAAACAACACACCTGATACACTTGTAATAGGTGACTCTATCGTCAGGCACACTGACGTCCCGCTCACCAGGCTGAACAAGGAGAAGGTCACGGTGAGCTGCCTGTCAGGCGCTAGGATCCACCACATAACACAAGCACTCAGGTCACTCCAAGGCAAGTACAAATATGACTCAGTCATTGTCCATGCTGGTGTGAATGAACTGAGATGTACCTCCCTGGACTACATGAAAAGAGACATAGAGGAGCTCTCTGAGCATGTAGCCCAGGCCAGTATGACCCTGACCTTGAGTAGCATCTTACCCTCACCAAGAATGATGCCACAATATGAAGACAAGATGATCAATTTCAACAACTGGCTTAAGTATTGGTATCATTCAAAGGGGATCCAATGCCTGTCAGCCTGGGATGACATGCTCGACAAGCCACGATGCTTCGCTAGGGATGGCTTGCACCTGTCACCCCTGGGCTTTCGGATATTGGCAAAGGCTCTTGCTACCCCCATAGTGCCTTTTTTAGGCAAGGCTCAAAAGACAAACCCACCTCCATACATATCACAAGGGATAAGAAACTAAGAGTAATGCTACTCAATGCCAGAAGTCTAAACCACAAGATGCACGCACTTGAAACTCTCCTTAGCATGGAGAACATCAATATCTGTGCAGTAACAGAAACCTGGTTCAAGGCTCTCGAGAGCACCCCAGCACTATCAGGTTATACCTCATACCATGCTTTTTGGCCCCAAAACTTGGACCAAACCACAAAAGGAGGGGGAGTATCAATATTCATCAAAGATACCCACACCTCCAGGTTGGTGGCACAGCATGAAGCATCAGAGACTATCCATGTGCAACTAACAGTGGGTAAAACTGCCTTCCAGTTTATAGCCTACTACAGACCACCCTCCCAAACCCAGGAACCCCACTCAGCCTTCCTGAGAACACTGGAAAATATGAAGGTCTCTCCAAACACCATTATATTGGACAACTTCAACTACCCAAACATAGACTAGGAGCATTACTCTAGCTCCAACACCCTAGCCCAAAGGTTCCTAGAATTTATAAACTCAAATGCTATGGAACAACTTGTTACCACTCCCACAAGAGGGGAAAACATACTGGACCTGATCATCACCAACATGGGGACTCTATGCTCCAGACCAGAAGTGTATCCCTCACTGGTAAGATCAGACCATAAACTAATCTCACTGGATATTCACATCCCGACCCCACCCCCTGCCCAGAAAACCACAGTGAAAAACTTCTCTAAAGCAAATTTCACACTCCTCAAAACTGAGGTGGAATCCTTCAAAGCCCCCGGGCCTGTGGAAAATACGGCCCAGACCTCAGAATCCTTTATAAATGCATTCTATGAACACCTTCAGGAATGCATGGATCATGCAATCCCAAATAAAACCAAGACCCAATCCTCCAAAGGCAGACGTCCTGTCTGGTGGACCCCAGCCATAAACAAACTATACAATAGAAGGAGGAAGCTACTACATGATAGAGCAAAATCCCAAAAAGGGACGGTATCTCTGATCAGTATTAGCAAAAAACTACGGGCACTCATAAAATCGTCTAAGGCCAGCTTTGAGAGAAAAATTGCACAGGACACTAAGGATAATCACAAGGCTTTCTTTAGTTATGTTAGGAACCTGGGTGGGAATTCCCAGATATGCTCAGAATTAGTCCAAAATGACAAAAAATACACCGAACCCACAGACATTGCCAACATCCTAGCTGACAGGTTCAGCGCAAACTTCTCCCCCCCTCCCCACCAAAAGGGCAAATATCTATCCCAGCAGACTGCTGGCCCCCTGACATCTCAGATGCTCAGGTAAGAGCCGCCCTCTCCAAAGCAAAAACCAAGCATCAATGGGACCAGATGGTGTCCCGGGCTGTGTCCTACATGAACTCCAAGAAGAGCTAAACCCAAACATAAAACTACTGTTCAATTTCAGCCTTACTACAGGATATGTGCCCAAAGAGTGGCGTACAGCAACAGTGGTCCCTCTCCATAAAGGTGGTGCCTTAATGGATCCTGGAGACTCTCGCCCCATAAGCCTAACTAGCTTGGTCTGCAAAGCTATGGAAAGGATCATCATGGACCTCATAAATAAAGATATTGGGGACCTACAGACACTGGATCCTACCCAGTTCGGCTTTGTTAAGGGCAGATCCTGCCTCTTAAACCTGGTTGATTTCTTTGAAACAGTCACCAAGGCCATTGACGAGGAAAAGGTGGTCCACACAGCCTACCTGGACCTAGCAAAAGCCTTCGATACAATACCCCACTCGGGCATTATCGATAAGCTCACCAGCTTAAATATAAACCCCTATGTCACTAGATGGGTTGCAAACTGACTCAATGACAGAACCCACATGGTTAGAATTGCTGGAGCCATGTCAGACTCCAAACCAGTTACAAGTGGCGTCCCACAAGGCTCAGTCCTGGGACCTCTCTTGTTTGGTATATATTTCTCGGAGGTACAGGCCAACACGGAAGGACTGTGGCTGACCAAGTTCGCAGATGACTGCAAACTGGGCACCATAATCAACTCTCCAGCTGACACAAGCATCCTCCAAAAAGGCCTCATAGAAACAGACAACTGGTGCCAGAGCCATGGCCTCAAGCTAAACGCCAAAAAGTGTATAGTCATCCCCTTTGGCAAAAACAAAGTGCCCACAAATTACCACATAGGTAGTAATCCATTAAGTATAGAAGAAGTAATTAGGGACCTGGGGACCCAAGTTGATAACAATCTCTCATTTGACAACCACGTGGCCAAAGTGGTTAGAAGAACATTTTATATAGCCCACCTAATCATGAAGGGATTCACATCTAGATCAGGGGAGGTCATCGTGCCTCTTTACTCATCCCTCATCAGGCCCATAATTGAGTACAATGCCCCTTTTGTGATGTACCTTACCAGACACCTGCAGCAGCTGGAAAGATCCCAAAAGTACCTCACCAAGAGGATCAAAGGGCTCAGACAGATGCCATATGCTGCCCTGTTAAAGAAACTCCAGCTCTACTCAGTGGCATACCGCCTGCTCAGAGGCGATCTGTGCCTGACGTATAAAGCCATGTCCAACCTGGAATTAATGGACATGCTGCACCTCAGAAAATCCAAATCCCATCGAGCTACGTGCTCGAGAGACTTGAACCTCAGCACTGAAATAAATAGGACATGCTGGAGGGACAGATTCATAACCCAGAGGCTCCCTTCACTCTGGAATAAAATCCCAGTCCAGGTTAGGCAGAGTCCTTCATTGACTCTCTTCAAGAGGAATCTTGATGAGTGGATGGGAGATCGTAGG
>NC_056751.1:80055050-80072550 GCF_019279795.1 Protopterus annectens | reverse complement strand
AATGAAAATAGACTTAGCATTAAAACTTATCTGCCCTTGAAACTCACATGCATTGAAACAGCATTGAAACCCACACTCAAAGAAAATACATTTTGCCAGTGGCAGATAAAGATTAACTCTGGGCTGTTTTCAAAATCATAGGCCCCTTGAACATGAAACATACACATGCTCTTTGATACACCTTGACTGTATTACATTATATTCCTTGTACAATACAGTACAGTTGTTAAGAGGGCATTTTAAATGTATTGTTTTGAACATTTTTCCAATAAACAATGAAACAAAATGCATACACCAATGACAAAACCGCCCAATTCAGAACATTTCCATCATAAAAAGCCTACTCAACCTTCTATAGTTCACCAGTATCAGTAAATATGCACAATCTCTGAAGTAGTAAAATCCACATTAAAGAAATCTGTAACTAATAAAGAGGTTGCTGCTAGCAAACAACTTTATATGTCATTGTTTCATCAACAAATAAAGTGCCTCTTGCCCTTGAAGAATAAATTGCCTGTGTTGCATGCATTAAAAAAATGATAAGCTAGTAATACTGCAATAGGGAATGGATAGCAAACTGATAACAGGTTCATAGTTACTAGGTATCTTTGCCAAAAAGGACTGAAGCATCCACCCCCTTTACAACACAGTACAGTATCAGCAATGCATCTACCTACTGTGAGAGTAGAACCCACAGCCTTCTGCATCAAAAGCAAGTACACTACCTGTTGTGCTATTAACAGTGCAAGCAGACTTAGCATAAGCAGCACTAAACTTTTGTTCCCCTGCAGCTCTCAGCTCCTTGTAAAATCTAATCGACACTCAGCTGTAATCTCTGAACTTTGCAGCACAAGAAATCTGGAAAAAGCCAAAATTTATTGGGGAGGGGACAAAAGGTCAAAAACCAGGGACACATTTTAAACATTGCTTGTATAATGTTGGAAAGTTGCTAGAATAAAATGTTGTGTTACCACCATACATTTCACTGCCATGTCTTGAACCCAGGGGACCCTGTGCAAAACAGTCAGAGCAACATACCACTATGCCAAATCAACTGTTTTGTGAAAGAGGAAGACGGAAACTTAAATGGCTACCATTTAGTGAATTAAGTTCTCACCATAGCGCAGCTGTCAACCTCTTAGCACAAAACACCTGAACAAAGCCAACAATGGGTGAATACAGCCCCCAAACATTCAGTGAATTCAGTTCTCACCATAGCTCTCAACCTATTAGCAAAAAACACCTGGACAAAGCCAGTAATGGGGGAATATAGCCCCCAAACATATTCAGTGAATTCAGTTCTTACCATAGCTCTCAACCTTAGCACAAAACCTGGATGAAGCCAATAATGGGGGAATACAGTCCCAAAAATAGGCACAAATTTCAAATATCCATCTTATACACTTAGAAAATTGCTAGAATAAAAGCTTTTGTATTACCATGCACTTTCTGAAGAATATGAAGTCTGATATTCAAATGTGTGTCATTTTTAACATTTGTTAACCAGGAAAGTCTGACTTGGAACAAAAGCTAATTTTTTAGCAGAGAACCAGGGAGAAACACTCCAGACAGACACATGCCTTTGTAAGATGGGAGGACACTAGAGGAAACAAAAACAGGGAGGGCATACAGACGGTAAGGCACCCCAGCCAAGAATCAAACCAGAGAACATGTAGCTGTTAGGCAGCAATGCTATCACTGCACTACTGGCTTTGCAAGGACACAAAAATACAGAAACCACAGATTTTATGAGGAACAGTCAGAACAAGTATAAGGGAAAAATCTGCAACATTTTTACAAATGGTGGTGGGTAGGGAATTCAGGCTCTTCCCACCTGGGCACAAGGTGCAGGTTTCAAGCGTTATTCTCTACCCACCACCATGTAGTACCTGGGGCATTTCACACACACACACACACACACACACACACACACACACACACACACACACACACACACACACACACGCCCGCCCTACGTCCGTTGAAGCATTACAGCCTGCGAGATGTTCTTCCCCTGATGAGCCTCCAGCCTGCTGACATTGCAGTCCGATCCCTTTCAAGCGACAGTTACAACTGCATAGACTTCTGGGATCTCTGCTCTTGAATGTTTCCTAATCCGGACTGCTGCTGAGACAGTCTGCCCATGCTCCAGACTGTCTCAGCAGCAGACCGGATATCGGAAATGCTGCTAGTGTGCATGCGTGGGTCCGCTATTTGCGATTGTTTTTTTATTTTATTTTCTTCTTTTCTATTTTCTTCTTTTCTTGTTTACAGCTGGGGGGGCTGCAGTCCAGCAGTCCAATAGCATGGGCCGCCCCTGGTTCCCTCTTTTTTCTGTGTATTTTGAGTTTATTGGTTACACCCAGGGACATGACAGAAGAAACCCATCTACAACCCAATGGAACTGTTGATATCAATGTGAACAGTGAAAGGTTTAAGCAACTGTTGATAACAGAAGATAATCCGCTTTTGCAGTTATCATATTTGGAGTTAGCTAATACAGTAACGAGACATAAAGGTGAGACTGTTAACATCAATGTCTTACAGTTAATGAGGAAGCTTGAAGACATTTTAATCAAGATTAAAAATATCGAATGGCAAAAGAAGCATATGGAGGCCTGTATCTCTTTTAAAATAGTTCTGAGGGGTCTCCGCATTTTAAAGATGCCAACCTTTGGCTCTACATATCCTCGGCTGCTTTCCAAGTGGCAGAAACTCAATTTGGAGACAAGCTACGGCTATATGGAACTTTTAATTGAACAGTATAATTTAATAGAGAAGGAACTTAGTGCAGAGGCCAGTAACTTTGAACATGAATTGAGCCTCTTAGCAACTAATACTCACAGGGAAGAATTTTTAAATGAGTTAACTTCTTCCCTGGTATCATTGGACAACAGATTGATGCTAGCTAAAAAGAAAAAGCTAGAGAGATACTGTCTTGATTTCAATAAGGGGAACGTCTTCGCTTGGCCGAGGGAATCCGCCCGGACCAGAGACACAGTTTCCCTGCAACATGTGTCACAAACACCAGCAGAGTGTTCCATTCCCCCTCCTAGTTCCGTATTGGTGACATCACTTCCGCCCAGGGGAGGCGAGAGACAGCAAGAGGGAGAGGCGTTCTCGACAGTGGACACCGAGTGTATTATTCCACAGACTTCGCTCCAAAAGGAACTAGTAGTAAGAAGAAAGATTCCTACAGTTGAACCAACATCCCTGATGATAGTGGAAGATAATTCTTCACTCCATTTTCCGTTACCGTTTCGACTCATCAACCGGCAACCGTGGATCCCGCACTATAAAGGCAAGAAACGGAAAATGTCAGGCGAACAGCACGAATTTCAGAGGAAAACCCTGAAACCAGTAAACAGGACTTAATGATTAACCTGTCTAAGTATGTATTGTCTTCAGCTGAAACAGCAGTTTTAAACAAGAGACTCTCTTTCATTCCATCTCAGAATGTTAATGTAAGTGATTTTATTATAGATATTAAATGTTTTACCAGGAATGTAGTGTTGGGTTTACAATATGGTCATAATACAGTTGAGAATGAACAAGCATTTGTTTTTAAGAAACCATCAGTATATACACCAAACTTGCATCCATTACTGGATAGTTTTGAGAGAGCTTGTGCAAATGATCTACTTATAGCCTTTCAACAAGGGAAACATAATTTGAAACCAGAGTTTTATAACCTAAATGTAGATGAGAAACTAGCCTTGAAGAAATTACAGGACAATGATTCTATAGTCATAGGACCTGTAGACAAAGGGCGTGCTCTGGTATTGTTGGATCGAGAACATTACCATACCAGCATCAGTGTTATGCTATCAGATTTAGCTACGTGTAGAGTTTTAACCATGTCTCAATTTGATAAGCTTATTAAAGATGTCTATGATGATCTATATGACATGTTAATGTGCAGTGTCATTGACTGTGATCTATATAAATACTTTTTAGTTGAAAAACCGTTGATTCCCACATTTAGGGGTCTCCCCAAGATACATAAAATGTTAGAGAATCCACCACTTAGACCCATTGTCTCTGGAAGAGGTTGGTTGACCGAGTCCGTATCTATTTATTTAGAGAAACAGTTGAGACCACTGGTAGAGTCCACGGATTCAATCCTGAGGGACACCCAACAATTTCTGGAAACTCTTGCACTTTATAATGATAGGGGAATGCTGTGTATGTCGGATTATATGGTCACCTTAGATGTGACGTCACTGTTTACCAGCATACCAAAATGATATTGGTTTAGATTTCTTGAGATTATATTTAATACAGAAAGGGCTAACTAACAGTCAGATTATTAAGATTACCATGCTAATAGGTTCATAGGTTCATACTAGGCTATCTGCCCTAGGGCATTTATAAGCCTAGCCAGAATGTGTTTGGCTTTCGCCACCCATTTTAAATTTATTTTGCTATGCCCTTTTTCGAGGTTAGTATACTGTGCCTCTGTCTAACAGTGACACAGAAGTGATACCCGGGGTAAACCTACGATCTCCCATCCACTCATCAAGATTCCTCTTGAAGAGAGTCAATGAGGGACTATGCCTAACCTGGACTGGGATTTTATTCCAGAGTGAAGGGAGCCTCTGGGTTATGAATCTGTCCCTCCAGCATGTCCTATTTATTTCAGTGCTGAGGTTCAAGTCTCTCGAGCACGTAGCTCGATGGGATTTGGATTTTCTGAGGTGCAGCATGCCCATTAATTCCGGGTTGGACATGGCTTTATACGTCAGGCACAGATCGCCTCTGAGCAGGCGGTATGCCACTGAGTAGAGCTGGAGTTTCTTTAACTGGGCAGCATATGGCATCTGTTTGAGCCCTTTGATCCTCTTGGTGAGGTACTTTTGGGGTCTTTCCAGTTGCTGCAGGTGTCTGGTAAGGTACATCACAAAGGGGCATTGTACTCAATTATGGGCCTGATGAGGGATGAGTAAAGAGGCACGATGACCTCCCCTGATCTAGATGTGAATCCCTTCATGATTAGGTAGGCTATATAAAATGTTTTTCTAACCACTTTGGCCATGTGGTTGTCAAATGAGAGATTGCTATCAACTTGGGTCCCCAGGTCCCTAATTACTTCTTCTGTACTTAATGGATTACCACCTATGTGGTAATTTGTGGGCACTTTGTTTTTGCCAAAGGGGATGACTATACACTTTTTGGCATTTAGCTTGAGGCCATGGCTCTGGCACCAGTTGTCTGTTTCTATGAGGCCCTTTTGGAGGATGCTTGTGTCAGCTGGAGAGTCGATTATGGCCCAGTTTGCAGTCATCTGCGAACTTGGTCAGCCACAGTCCTTCCATGTTGGCCTGTACCTCCGAGAAATATATACCGAACAAGAGAGGTCCCAGGACTGAGCCTTGTGGGACACCACTTGTAACTGGTTTGGAGTCTGACATGGCTCCAGCAATTCTAACCATGTGGGTTCTGTCCTTGAGCCAGTTTGCAATCAATCTAGTGACATAGGGGTTTATATTTAAGCTGGTGAGCTTATCTATAATGCCCGAGTGGGGTATTGTATCGAAGGCTTTTGAGGTCCAGGTAGGCTGTGTGGACCACCTTCCCTCGTCAATGGCCTTGGTGACTGTTTCAAAGAAATCAACCAGGTTTAAGAGGCAGGATCTGCCCTTAACAAAGCCGAACTGGGTAGGATCCAGTGTCTGTAGGTCCCCAATATCTTTATTTATGAGGTCCATGATGATCCTTTCCATAGCTTTGCAGACCAAGCTAGTCAGGCTTATGGGGCGATAGTTTCCAGGATCCGTTGAGGCACCACCTTTATGGAGAGGGACCACTGTTGCTGTATGCCACTCTTTGGGCACATATCCTGTAGTAAGGCTGAGATTGAACAGTAGTTTTATGTTTGGGTTTAGCTCTTCTTGGAGTTCATGTAGGACGCAGCCGGGACACCGTCTGGTCCCATTGATGCTGTGTTTTTGCTTTGGAGAGGGCGGCTCTTACCTGAGCATCTGAGATGTCAGGGGCAGCACTCTGCTGGGATAGATATTTGCCCTTTTGGTGGGGAGGGAGTTTGCTGAACCTGTCAGCTAGGATGTTGGCAATGTCTGTGGGTTCAGTGTATTTTTTGTCATTTTGGACTAATTCTGAGCATATCTGGGAATTACCACCCAGGTTCCTAACATAACTAAAGAAAGCCTTGTGATTATCCTTAGTGTCCTGTGCAATTTTTCTCTCGAAGCTGGCCTTAGACAATTTTATGAGTGCCCGTAGTTTTTTGCTAATACTGATCAGTGATGCCTTCCCTTTTTGGGATTTTGCTCTATCATTTAGTAGCTTCCTCCTTCTATTGTATAGTTTGTTTATGGCTGGGGTCCACTGGAGGATTGGGTCTTGGTTTTATTTGGGATCGCATGATCCATGCATTCCTGAAGGTGTTCATAGAATGTGTTTATAAAGGATTTTGCGGTCTGGGCCGTATTTTCCAAAGGCCCGGGGGCTTTGAAGGATTCCACCTCGGTTTTGAGGAGTGTAAAATTTGCTTTAGAGAAGTTTTTCACTGTGGTTTTCTGGGCAGGGGGTGGGGTCGGGATGTGAATATCCAGTGAGATTAGTTTATGGTCTGATCTTACCAGTGAGGGATACACTTCTGGTCTGGAGCATAGAGTCCGATTTGGTTCTCAGGAATAATGTTTTTACTTTTAATGATGATTATTTTCTACAAACTACAGGAGTAGCAATGGGCACACTATGTGCCAATTCTTACGCGAATTTGGTGTTGGCATATTGGGAGCATACCTATGTCCTGGATCATATACATTTTTCAAGATACATTAAGTACTATAAAAGGTTTGTAGACAATGTCTTCCTTATTTGGGGAGGTGATTCAGATACTTTAGATGAGTTTATCTCACATATTAATGGGATGACCACCTTCCTTACATTAACAGGTAAAAGGTCCCAAAATGTGATTGAATTTTTACATGTATTGCTTAGGAAAGACAATGATACGATTAGTACAGAAGTGTATAGAAAACCTTGTAGAAGGAATGCTCTTCTACATCGGAATAGCATGCATCCAACACATATGCATAGAAATATAGTAAAAAATCAAGCATTAAGATTCTCCCGCTTAGTGAGTGAAGATGTGACATATCATGAAGCCATTAAGACATACAGAGGGACTTTATAGAGAGAGGATATCATTCAAGTGATCTTAAAACACTACAAAAAGTTGAACGTGAGAGATCAGGACAACCATATATTAGTAGAGGTAGTCAGACACATAGAGAACCAAGGGCCATTGACACCACGACAGTGAAGAGGTTATCTATCCCTTATACTAAAAATAATAATACAGTGACAGAGATAATTAGGAAGAATTGGGGCATATTGTTGCTGGATGAACACATTAAGGAGATGGTAGGAACACGTCCTACTTTCAGTTATAGGAATACTAAATCATTAAAAAGAATTTTATGCTATGAGACAAATGTTAGAAAGAAAGTGGATTCCTCGAGGAAAGGAACTTTCTCATGCCATAATTGCAATCAGTGCAGTTTCATAGCTAATAAGAATTATTTTGTACATCCAGATACACACATCAAATATGAATTCAATCAACATACTGACTGTAAGTCTAGGAACGTGATCTATCTGGCTACATGCCAGAAATGCAGTAGTTTCTATGTAGGGAAGACCAATAGGACACTCAGAGAAAGGATAAGGGAACATGTTTATGCCATTAGCAAAGAGATTGAAGGCAATGCAATAGCCAAACATGTTCTCCAAAATGATACAACGCATAGTTTCAAGTTCCTAGTGTTAGAATTAGTATACCCCACAGAGAGGTTAGGTAATATAACCAATTATACAGAGAAAGAAGAAGGAAAGTGGATAGTTAGGCTACAAGCGGACAGAGGACACTGTTTGAATGATAGAGTTTCTTTGAAACCATTCTTATTGGACCGAGCCTTAAAACATTGATTTTACATATGATATTATATTTTATTATGTTATATATATGTGTGTGTGTGTATATATATATATATATATATATATATATATATATATATATATATATATATATATATATACATATACATATATATATATATATATATATATATATATATATATATATCTCAACACAGATATGTGTATGTACACTTTTTAATATACATTTTACAACATTGTTCTTTACATGCATTGTCTTGTTTTTTTATATATAGTGTTTTGAAAAATTGAAGAATGAGAATATTTAGGTTATAGTAAATATGCTTGAAGTAAGGTTTCTAAGAATTATTTGATATCATTAGTAGTTTTTCACAAGGTAGAAGTTTATGATTTTATTTTATAGCATTATTACATGTTCTTTATATTAAGAATTTCATTATATGATGCTATATATCTAGAGCAACATTACAGGGAATATACAAGAGTAATGTGACTTTAAGTGTTTTTAACATGTGCATTTTACTAGGTATTTCATTGGCTTCTTTTTGAAATGATGCAATATTTAAATGGAATTGGAGTGCTTCATTATTGTTTTAAGTCTGAAGAAGCATCCTTGGAGACGCGAAAGCGCTTACTTTGTTTATATACTTTAGTTTATTTTAATATATATCTAGTGGTTTGCTTCGATTGTTGTGGAGTACCTGCCATCCTTTTCTCCTTTATTGTTTTGAATATTTTCTAGTAAATAATGAAACAAAATACATGCACCAATAATGACAAAACTGCCCAGTTCAGAACATTTCCATTATAAAAGTCTACTCAAACTTCTACAGTCCACCAGTATCAGTAAATATGCACATTCTCTGCAGAAGTAAAAGTCATCTAAATAATTCCACATTAAAAAGATCTATAACTAATGAAGAGGTTGCTGCTAGCAAGCAACTTTATATTTCATGGTTTCATCTACAAATAAATGCTTGCTGCTCTTGAGGAATAAATTGCCTATGTTACATTAAAAAATGATAAGCTAGTAATAGTGCACTAGGGAATGGATGGCAAACTGATAACAGGTTCATGGTTACTAGGTATCTCCGCCAAAGAGGACATTCTCAGGACTGTAGCATCCATCCCCTTTAAAAGTACAGTTAGTTACCTCGGGTCGGAATGTTGGTGTTCTGGATGTCGGTCTTCTGGTTTGTCAGCGTGTTCATATCAGTGAAGTGAATGTCGGCTATGTGTTTTTTTGGGTAAGTAAAGTAGACCCATATATATATATATATATATATATATATATATATATATATATATATATATATATATATATATATATATAAATATACACACACATGGCTTTTTTTGGGCTGGTACATGCTGGTACGGCATACCGGCACCTCTGCTGGCCTGTTTCTTAAAAAAAATATATATATATTTTTTAAGGGCAGAATGCACTTTTCATCGGGTCGCACAGACACTCTTTTAAATCGTTTATGTGTAGAAGTGCTGGTTGACGCGAGTTTATTTTATAATGATTTCTGCAATTGCTTAATTTTATCAATTCCCTTAACAGTCCTGCCCGTTGTCAACAAACTGGAACTATTGTGCAATTAGAGGGGGAGGAGAAATGTTTTCACAGGGTTGATCCCTTGATATGGAATGAGCAGAGCAGCTACTGTAGTTTGTGACTTGCTTGAGGAGAGAAAAATGGTAAAATTGCTACCACAGTCTGTGGCTTAACAGTCTGAACCACTTGGCAGGTTTCCTGATAGATGGGAGGCATCAAAGTAATCATCTGGCATGGTATATGCAAGGAACTCTCTTGCAGAGAATGCAAGTCTGGTGCTGAGATTGTGGAGACATACTAGCACACAGGAGATTTTTTAGGAAAAAATGGTTATGTAGCTACTGTTAAACACTGCAAGGAAAGACATGCAATGCCACCTGACATTAGACAGAGGTACAAGTGCTACAAACAAATATTGAACTGCAGACAGCTCCAATGGCAGGAAAAGGTGTATACAGACACTCAATGGAAGCTGAGCAACAGAGTATTCCAGGTATAATTGGATTAAGAATTATGGGACAACCTCAATTTAAATGACAAACCTGTGGGCTTTTAGTATTTGCACAAAAAATGTGTATATAGTTGGGAGAGTGAAGAGTCTGATAGTTACCCTCTAAGAAAGACTGTGATTAAACAATTATTTGTTTACTGTGTTTATGAAGTTATGCTGTTTTGTAAGTGTTGAACTGCTTTGGTGAGTATGAAAGGCAGGCTTCTTCAAAAGCAACCTGTTACAGCAATTTACCGGGATGGAAAATTGCATGAGGAAGAGAAAATAAACAATGGGCAAGACAGATAATTAAACAGCAATGAAAATTTGGCAATGGGTGGAAGACAGAAGAGGAGGTAAGAGTGACCCTAAAATGGCTGATATGCTAAGCATAATAAACTGAAATGTGAATGGGCTGGTAGCGGAAGATAAAGAATTGAGGGTTACTCAGTATAGTAAGTGAGTTAATGCCAGTATTACCCTGCTTCACGAAGGAGAAGAAGAGAAGAGGCATGATATTGCTAGCTATAGTAATGGCCTTGGTAGTAGGAGACGAAGTGGTAGATAAATACGGTAGGAATGCAGTAGCGAAAGGTGACTGGAGAGAAATGAGGTCGACACTGGTACTTACATATGTTCCTCAAAAAATATCTACCACAGCAGTAAGGTAAATGCTAGCAGCAATGATAGCATACTAACAAGGTATTTTAGTTATAAGGAGAGACTGGAATGTGGTCTCGGCAACAGAGGCCATATCAAGGGACCTAAAATGGCAACAATCCAACCAAAAGGCAAGTTTCTTGAAAAATTCATAAGCTATTTTGAGATGAAGATTTGGGAACTAGAGGGTCAATAGGTACACTTATTACTGTCCCCAGTATCACAGCTGGGCCTGACTGGATAGTGTTTCAGTGTCAGAGCACCTGTACTTTCTTCAGAAGGCGGAGTCACAGAGCAATAACTCTCTCAGACTATGCACCAAATGAAGTTCAAATAGCATTCCTATAATGTCCAATTAACATAAAGCATTTGAGCTTTCCTACATACTTACTATGGAAAAAAAAACAATTCAAAATCTGGAGTTTTGTCCACACTCCTAGTGCAACTAGAGCTGACAGATAACTATTCTAAGAGATGGGATTGTGTTAACAGGATCATTAAGATGTGAACTCAGCTACAGCAGAGAGAAATCTAGCAAAAAGCTCGAATGAGCTATACTGATAATGTAAAAATAGTGAGAGAACTGCAGGCAAAGAAGCAGCCATTGGGGAGGTGCTGCAATGATTCCTGGGAAAGGTCATAAAAGAGGTAAAGGAAAAGATGGTCAAGCAAAGTGAATCCTTGCTGTTTTCCCTTCAACTAACATTCTTTGACAAAATATGCAGGGCCCAAAACATCATAGAAAGAAGAGTCAGGCAACCAAAGATGGATAGGACTGTGACTAAAACCAGGAACCCCATCATAAGGATGGAAAGAAACCCTGTTAGAATACTGAAAGCTTTTAAGAATTACTATGAAATTCCCTATAGGGGAGAGTGATAGAAATCTGACTTCTGGGGAAAAAATTGAGTTTCTGGAAGGGGTGAATCTCTATATATTATTACAAGATCAAGCCAAAACCATATGCAAACCCATTAATACAATAGAGACTGAGAAAATCCAACAAGTTCAGGCTAACAACACGGTGGCAGAGTCTGATGGCATTTCAACAGAAGTTTGAAAACTAGTCAAGCACCAGGTCATTAGGGTCTATGAGACATTGTTTAACAAAATTCTGGAGGGGATCCCATACCAGATACATGGAAAAAGGCTGTGGTAGTAACTGACACCAAAGGAATGGAAGGATCTGGCTGATCCAGCCACCTACATACCAATTTAATTTAAACCATAGCTATAAAATATTTATGTCTCATAGTAAAAAGGATTTCTAGAGTGCACCTGCAACTAATTCACAAAGATCAATGTAAATTTGTTTAGGGGAGACAAGTATTTGACAACATCTAAAACAAAAACAAACAGAAGCTGAGGGATCCTCATTTCTAACAGTCAGTCTTGATGCCAAAAAGGCATTGATAAAGTTGAGTGGAAATATATGTCTGAGGTCCTGCAATATATTACATGTAAGATTTTAATTCTTTAGAATGGGTAATTCTGGTGCTGTTATGGTGGATATGCAGGAAATCCATCAAAATGGGGTCTGACAGTGCCTTGTATGCCAGGCATAGATCTACTTTCAGCATCCTGTAGGAGACAGAATACAGGGATAGGGCCTTGAGGTTGTCTGCATATGACGTGGTATTTACAACTTGTATTATTTTAATGAATAATCTCTGTGGGCATTCAGTTGTTGGATATGCTTAGTTAAGTACATAACAAAGGGGGCTGTTGTACTCAATGGTATGTCTGTCGAATACTGAATACAGTGGAACAATGACTTCCTTGTAGATGCTATACTTCGTTTACAAGTTGCACAGCATAGAATGATCTCCTGACTACTGCAGACATGTGATGGTCAAAGGCTAGATTACTGTCTGTGTGTCCCCAAGTCCCTGACTACTGGGTCAACTCTTAGGTGTGTGTTGTCAATATGAGAGTTACTGGGGGTGGATGACTTCCCGAAGGGAACTATTATGCAATTCTTGGCATTTTCAAATCTAGGTGCTTAGGATTTCCCTCTCTTTTCCCCCCTTGGCTGACCTGGTGTGACTCAGATTGAACTCTACAGTTCCCTACAAAACGGTGTCTACAGGACTGCAAGCAGTTTCTCTCAGCATTTAAACAGATTGAACTCTACAGTTCCCTACAAAACGGTGTCTACAGGACTGCAAGCAGTTTCTCTCAGCATTTAAACAGATTGAACTCTACAGTTCCCTACAAAACGGTGTCTACAGGACTGTAAGCAGTTTCTCTCAGCATTTAAACAGATTGAACTCTACAGTTCCCTACAAAACGGTGTCTACAGGACTGCAAGCAGTTTCTCTCAGCATTTAAACAGAGTAGGTTGCACACAAAAAGCATCTGTTAAGCTTTCACTTACAGTGCTTCGTAATTAAGCAGGTCACCATACTGGTCAGCTATAGGGCTCTTTTTTTTCTACTTGAGTATTTGCCTCCTTCCCCTGTAACTTAAGTAAATTGACTCTTACATTAAGAGCTATAATACTTACCTTATAGCTTTAGGACACCTTAGGAAACCTTGTAAACTGCAATAGCCCCGCTACATTTGCCTTCACTACGCTCAGGCTCTCTTCGCTCCCCTCCCTGCCCCCAATTTCCTCCCGCCCCCAGTACCTCTACATTTATAGTACTATAGCCACTCCCCCACTTTCTAGATCCTATCTGCTTTCAACTAGGATAATTCCACCCACCCCCATTCTTCTACCTACATTTTAATAGCACCTATTAGCTTTCATCTGGCATTCTCTCATCCCCCTTCCAGTACCTTTACCTCACCACTCTATCTTCTGGTGTTGCATCACCAGGTAAAACAGTTCCTTAACTCACTAGCTGAATCACAGATAATGATATACTCCTCTTTACTACCCCTCTTGTTTGCACCATACCTCCTTACCTTGCATGAAAACCAGTTTCTCATGGGATTTCAGGTCCCAAAAGGCCATACTATCACCCCAGCTGTAAATCCTTCCACCTTCAACCATACTTACAGTACCAGATCCTATCCAACATCTTGTTCAGTCTATCAACATCTCAACCCCAGGCACATTAGCTCTAGATCCAAACACTACCACAAACTAATAAACACATTCCTGAAGTTCATCACCAAGTATAGACTCAACCTAATACTTGGTGGTGATATTCACCAACCCTGGCCCACCCACTTCAGATACACATACCCCCTCTACTTGCAATCTAAGCTACAAACCTACAATTAATAGGCCAACTAACTCTCTCCTAGCCTATCATCTCAATATTAGAAGCATTAATAACAAGGTACATGAATTGCATGCACTTCTGGATGTCCACTCCCCTGAGATTCTCTGTTTATCTGAAACCTGGTTAAAACCTAACACTAAAGACAATGAAGTGTTACCACCTGGGTACAACATACACAGGCTGGATTGTGCTTCGAGGAAGGGGGGTGGGGTAGCTGTACTCTATGAATCTGAGTTGAATGTCACCATAGATGTAATACAACCACCTCAGATTAATAACTCAGAGATTCTTGCCACCAAATTGCAACTTAATAAAAATAAATGCATTAATATCATCTGTATGTACATTCCCTCAGGTAACAATATATATACACTTGAAGATATCCTGCACTGGCTATCATGTCACTACCCCCAAGAAACCCTACTACTTGGAGACTTTAATATAGACTGGGGCACCTGTTCCTCAGAATCCCCAACCACCCATATTAACCTGCATGCATTTACACAGATTATATCCACCCTTACCAGGATAGGTAAACCCAACCAAAAAGAAAGCATACTTGACTGGGTACTCATAAATAGTCACCCCCAACTGTACACCTCTGGTACCCTCCTTGATGGCCTAAGAAATCACCTTCTCACATATGTAATTAAGCACAAAACCATTAATTCCCAACAACCCTTACTCAGAAAGGTTAGAAACAATAAAAACTTTGACCCTGCCAAATTCCAACAAGAACTAAACGCATGTAATTGGTCTATTCTAAAACACCTCCCCTTAGAGGAAGCAGTAGCATACTTTAACAACAAATTCCTTGAGATCCTTGATTTGCATGCACCTGTTCGTTCAAAGAAAACCAAGGCAAAAACTGTGCCATGGCTTTCTAAAGAGCCCAAACTCAAAATTACCCTTAGAAACAAAGCATGGCGCTCTTCTAAAGACCCTCAAGATCACATTAAATACAGGCAATCCAAGAACGAAACCAAAAAATCAATTTTACAAGACAAAAAACAATACTACTGTAATTTACAGACAGTAAATCAAAATAACCCTCAGAAGTTTTGGGCAGGTTTAAATAATCTACTACATCCCGGACAAACGTCAACCCCAATACCTGCTGCTACTATTGATAAAACCCCTGAAGATGTTTCTGACAGTTTTAACTGATTCTTTACTGAGACAATTCAAGCCATAGCTAGTCAACTACCTCCTAGCTCCCCTGATCCTGAAAGTAGCACCCCTAGAAACCTACTCACATTCAGCTTCCAACCAGTCACCACTTCACTTATCTGTACCTTGATCAAAAAATTAAAACCCACTACACTTTCTGCTGATCAACTCCCTGCCGAGTACCTACAAAATTCAGCTGATGCTATTGCTTACCCCATCTCAATACTAATCAATCGAACCATAGTAGAAGCTAAAATTCCCACCATCTGGAAAATATCCTATGTAATCCCACTTCACAAAGGAGGCAGCTCTACTGAATTCTCCAATTATAGGTCAATAGCTATACTCTCCACTTGCAAAGATTATGGAAAAATGTATTCATAGACAACTCATGCACCACCTAATCCAGAATCACCTTATGGCAGACACTCAGCATGGCTTCCGTCCTCATCACAGCACTACTTCAGCCCTCCTAGCCTTTATCAGCACCATAAACCATAATTGCAACAATAATTATATATCCTCAGCCCTCTTCTTGGATCTTTCCAAGGCATTCAATATGGTTGATCACCAACTTTTAATCCACACCCTGCAAACATTCTATCTAGATACTAGAGCCCTTCAATGGTTTCAATCCTACCTGAATGGTCGGCAGCAGGCTGTCCTCTGGCAGAACAAACCTTCTACCTAACACCCTTGGAGTACCACAAGGCTTTATACTAGGGCCCTTGCTGTTCTCCATCTTCATTAACGACCTTTATACTGTCATCCCAAAAGTCAGCTGTATCCAATATGCTGATGACTCTACTCTGATTTGTTCAGCCACATCTCCAGTAGAGTTATGGTCAGCTACCCAGACCACCTTTAATACAATAGAAAACTGGCTTTCTGAACATCGTCTGATCCTAAATCCCCAAAAAACTAAAATGCTGTTATTTTCACCAACACTTAGGCCTACCGCTTTCACCTTTACCATAAATTCAAATGATGGCACAATAATCTCCCCTGACCCCTCTGCAAAACTATTAGGTGTCATCATAGACAATAATCTAAAATTCGACCTACATGTTAACCAAAGTATCAAAACCATCAATAAAAAACTAGGGTCACTGTACAGAATAAAAGGCTTCCTAACCCCTCCAGCTAAAATTGCCATAGCTCGCGCTCACCTTCTTTCAACCCTTCTGTATGCATCCTCTCTACTCTCGAATTTAAACAAGACTGTCCTTAACAAACTCTCAATTTGCTACAACCACATTGCCAGGTTTGCTACTGGGCTGCCTTTTAGGACACATCATTGCATCAGTCTAAATCAGCTTGGGTGGCTTGAACTACCCAGCCTAATCCAGTATAACCAACTGATTATGGCCTATAAAATCCTCTATAATCCGGACAATACTCCTGCACTTAAAAATATGATCACCCCCTATAACAATCCTAGACTGCTTCGATCCTGTGACAAACTACTAATTCATACTAGCAAAATTAATAACACAGCCGGTGACTCTCTCTTTGCAAACTCTGTAAGTAGATCCTGGAACTCTCTTCCAGCTGATATTACCTTACTTTCCACCTTAGGTCAATTTAAAACTAGACTCAAACAACATTTGTCACTTAACAGGCTATGTCAATGTATCAAGCCTGGCTAACTCTCTCTAGAATGTGTAAAAATCTGTTAACCAATTTACTGTGTAATTTAATTTAATCCTGACTTGCGCTCAGGATTAACTCTAACCTGTGGAACTTGTTTAACTTGCTTACTTATGTAATCTCTGTAAGTCTGTTTGTAATA
Organism: Protopterus annectens; assembly: GCF_019279795.1. Lineage (NCBI taxonomy): Eukaryota > Metazoa > Chordata > Ceratodontiformes > Protopteridae > Protopterus > Protopterus annectens. Next base: position 80,055,718 of record NC_056751.1, on the reverse strand, counting down.
TGTAATGCTGGTTTTATGTAATGCTGTATCTGATTACCCTTGGAGCTTTTCTCCCCGGGCCTTTGCTGAAAATGGACATGCATCTAGTCGGACTATCCCGGTCAACAAATGTAAAATAAAATAAATAAAAATAAAATTTAGTTTTAGTCCATGGCTAAAACTTAGTATAGCTATTTCATTAACCATACTAAGCTTGCTGGGAGAGGTCACTAATCTTTGATTATTCAAACTGGACAGCCCCAGTGCATTATCTGAACTATTAAGATCTGCTTATGGAATGTTTTATGTATTTTAACTGGGATGGAGTCTTGATTTCTGTGGGCCATGACCAGTATGAAAGGTAGGTCTTCCTTTGTGTTTCCCCCTATGGGTGATGATATGACAGTGACAACCCTGACAGTGGCATAGGGTGTGGACTTGTTGGAACATGGGCTAAATTCTTGGCTAGGCTTTTAAGGGACTCAAGACCAATAGCCTAGTAACTTTATATGATCCTATGAGAGAAATATTTATAATCTGTTCCCATTTATTTTAGACTTTGTCCAGATTTCTTACATGAAAAGGTTGAGGTGTGTGTGTGTGTGTGTGTGTGTGTGTGTGTGTGTGTGTGTGTGTGTGTGTGTGTGTGAGAGACAGTGAAATTCCCTAGTTAGGGTTAGCAGGTGGTT
>NC_056751.1:80040050-80052550 GCF_019279795.1 Protopterus annectens | reverse complement strand
TTAACTATAGCTGCCAACTCATGAAATTTGGTAGTCTGTGCTTGTTTGGACTTACTATGTTTAATTATTTGATTTTTCACAGTGTGTCAATAATATGCTTCAAGAATTTCCCAGTGCTTGCAGGAATTGTTTGTTTCTGTAGACAAAGGAAAATTTGTTTAACTTCTGTGTGTGAAAATGTCTTTCCACTCATGCAGTACACATGTATTGCTTCACCCCTGACAACAGCCTTTAATATGTTACTGTTTGGCTCCCTTTAATTTTGTGAAGTAAATCTCAGTCCTGTACTTTGGGATTTAATCTCATTACAGAAAGAAAAACAAATGAAGTAATTTCTACTAAAAACAACGTTTAATGCATTACTATCTGGCCCTAGTGTCTTAGAAGGCAGTTCTCAGTAATATGTAGTCATTTCTGAATAAACTGCAAACATTTGCTCTATTCAGACTCAGTAAAGATACCGTTTCCCCAAGGGAAAATTTAATTTGATGGCCATTATTGGCTCTCCATGTGGTATTCTGCACTTCAGTGTTAGCTTAAAAATCCCATCACATTTTTCATTGCTGTGGGCAGTTTATGCTATGAGCACTGACCACAGAAGTAATTATGTGCAGCAACTGTACATACAGAACATTATGACTGGGCCTGCAATTTTAATCAACTTGTAGTGATTACGTTCCAAAACTAAGAAAAAAATAAACCTGTGAGGGACATTCCCACATGAGACCCAATACCAACAGTGCTTAGGTGTTCAAAAACTTGCTTAGGGCACCAAAGTGCTGTAATGATCAATTGTCATGCTTGGGACTAACAGCAAACAATATTTACCAGCAAAGGACAGAGGCAAAAGGTAAAACAGCTTTTAAAACTGTTGGATGCTTTGCTCAGTAACCACACTTATAAACAAAAATATGCCAGAATGAAGAATTTAACAGCTTTTAAAGCCATTAGTTATAAAGAGGGGCATCTCGTTTCTGCCTGCTGTCTGTCTGCCACTGTTAAGTACTTTACTAGCTTTCAAAGCCATTGAAAGCTGATAAAATGTTTCACACTCCTAACCTTTTTTCTGTAACTAGTAGTACATGGCACAAGTAAAGCTCTGTGCACTAAAAACAATCATAATTTCTCCAGTCATAATAACATTTATGTGTTCTCAACATGGATGCCAAGATTCTTCTCACAAGTTCTGCTCTCAAGGTGAATTTCTTGGCATGCATTTTTCCAACACATAAGATGGTTATTATCCGAGACCCAGAAATAATCCTATATATTATGTGTTTGAGAAATGTATGCAAGAACATTCACTTGACAGTTAGTGAAGCAAAGCAAGCTTGGTGGGTGAATTCTGACATCCACTTCAAGAACACTTAGCTGAGTATGGTCAGAGAAACCAAATCATAATTCTTTTCAGTATATGAAGCGTTAGCTTCCTTGATGTAAGAGTTATGAAACAGAAAAAAACTATAACAGCACAAATTGTTTATAGCACTGCCACACAAACAATGCTGGGGGCAATGTGTACCTCTGTTCAACCAACAGATGTAAAACCTTTTCCATGCTTTACTCTGTCTTCTGCATGGAGACATGCATGAATGGGCGTACCTTCGTTGAAGGCTGTGCGTGAGGCCTGGCAAGCCGGTATGTAAAAATCAACTGCCAATCATTAGTGGACCGGACTTCCGCTGTGGCGACCCCTAACTGGGAAAAGCTGAAAGACACAAACAAATGCTGTCTCACTCCTTTCTGTGTGGGCGCATGTACAGGTGAATGCATATGTGTGTGTGTGTGTGTGTGTGTGTGTGTGTGTGTGTGTGTGTGTGTGTGTGTGTGTGTGTGTAAGCACAAAATATATTAGTTTTCATAGTTGTTGAATGCTTTTTATTTTGTTCTGTGTTGTCTGCCATAGGTACTGCAGCATAAGACTATGGCATAACAACTCTTAAAGGGATACAAAAAAGAGTTGTGATGCAGTTCAGTGAAGTCAGAAAAGCCCATATCAAAACCAAACCACAAAAAGAGCAACAACGCTTCCAACTGTTCCATGAACCAAACAAGTAGAAACACAAGGCGCACAAAGCAGAAAACAAAAAGCCTTTTACTAAGTGCTTTCGTTCACGATATACATAATGAACTTGTTCAGAGTAATCAGCATTTCTAACAGATGTAAGTGCACGTTTTTCCTTCATTACTTTGTGTGCTTTGTGCTTTCATAGCCATAACAAGCCTTTTATTGTGCCAGTTTCAGAGCTTGATCACCATCATCTATGTACTCTATAGAGAATTATGAGCTTGAGACATGAATGCCAAGAAATTCACATTGAGCACAAAGGAGACAGAAATGTGTTATTCCTCTGGCAGAAGGTAAAATAGCTTTTAAAAGCTGTTAGACACATCATTCTTCCATACTTTCTGCTTGTAAGTGTAACAGAGTGAAAGTCTAACATTTTTTAAAAGCTGTTTTACCTACTACTGCTGTTCTTTCCCAGCTGGCACTGTCCATCATGATTTTCTTAATCACCCCAAGTGTTATTAACATCTGGTTTGACACTAGGGAAGTGTTTAACAAGTTCATCTTTTCCTCAATTTCAGAGCATAATTGTGGCGCTCTATGTCTGCAAAAGTATTATATATTGGCTTCCTGCAAGTCATCTCAAGAAGAAACAGCTGTGAACAGAAAGTCAGTCTAGTGTGTAATAACAATGCATTCATTAGTTGCATCCAAACTGTAACCTTATGTCACTATTTACGTCACAGAGCGACATACCATGGAATGTCGGGCAATGAATCGTACTACATGAGAATGCAGGCAAAATGCCATCTTGCTTACAGTTCAGTAGTACAGTTATTTTAATTTATTTAAGGTAACTAATAAATTTAATTATTGTTTTTGTACATTTATTACAATAACAAAATATTTAACAATAATTCTAGGGTGGGGATTTTTTTATTTGAAAGTTGTACTTTTCATAACTTTAAAATTAAAAAAGTCAGCTATCTGGGCATTCAGTAGTATGCCCTTATACTCCTCATTATCAGGTGATACATTATTTTTGTGTTTTCCAATATATGAGTAGACAGATTTGCAAAAATGCAAAAATGTGATTAGAAAATTACTAGTGACTTTTTGCTGAAATTAGAGTTTTATGTAGGTTGTAAGTCCTTCGTCCCCATATATGGGGGATCCACAATGAATATTCACACCCAGTCATTTGGCATTTATTGTCCTGGGGGTTTGACAAAGATACAACAAATGTCAAAAAATGTGCTCTAAGTATCAATCATGTTCAGTGACAAATACTTCAACATCATATATTGAGGCTTTGCGCCACCACTAAACCTTCTGTTTAGTATAATCACTTCAAACTTCACAGTTACTCAGAGAAAAAGTAAATATTAGGGGGTTTCAATAAAAATCAAGGGCTTTAACTTTTTACCTTTCTTGCTCAAATTCTGCAAAAAGCACAATTTGTGAAACATTGTGCAAAATGTTGTGATTTGAGCATTCCTATCCTAAAAAAGGGCAATATCCTTCAATTAACTTGTAGATCTCCAGGAAAAATAATGTATTTTCTACAGAAGAAATAAGTGGGATAATCACTTTATTTGATACAGATACAGAAAAATACTGCAATCCCATTCCATAGCTGGCTTTGTCTCAATCATAAAGGTCAGATTCACATGCATTACATTAACTAAATTACTTAATCCTGAATTAAACATGCGGGATTGTTATCCAGATTTTAAACACCCCTGGTAATTAAAACTGCAGAGTTTAGGCTACAAGACAGTTGTGTGGCTTAACTTAGTAACCAATCTCTACCTTGTGGTCATATATGATATCACATCTTTTACATTTATTTTAGGAATGTTAAATTTATTATGTGTGTTATCTCATTATTTTATTGCATTATGATAAAATATAAAACAAAATGCTTAATATAATAGAAAAACACTAATGCTTCCAAGCTACTACCTCTTTTTATTTATGGACTATACATATTTTTCATATTAGAATTGTTTTAATAGCCAGATTAATAAACATATTTTATTTTATCCTTTTTATCATGCAAAACCATCATATTCACTAGTTTGGATAGCAGAGTACAAAAACAGAGTATTTAAAATGTGTCAAATTTTATGCAAGAAAATTAAAAACATTAAATGCCATCAAATTACTGGGACTGGACTATATTTTTCATGTAGACTCACATAAGCCCAAATGTGATCTTCAAGCATTGTTACTTTTGCCCACATATGTCAGGTTAGGAAAGTTCCATAAACCTTGTATGTTCAATGTTAAATAAAATAAAATTAAATAAATAAAATTGTATGGCAGATATGCTGCTTATAATAAAATGGGGCATGATTCAGAAAATACTTCAGGATAATTGTAAGTGTGCTGCTACATGCAATGACTGTCTACAAAACAGACTAAATGGAGCAACTAAAAAAAACAACTGTTTTTTGAATTCACTCCATGTTTAGTATTGTACTTTCTAACTATATGCCTAGAATATCTGTTATATTCACCAAAATGCAAACCAAATATCCATCATATTAAAAACACAAACATGGTATATAGCAAACAGCACTGAATTCACATGAAAGAGATAAATCAACAGCTTCCTAAGGTGCCACATAAAACAGAATAAATTATGTTAATAAAGAAACAAAGTGCAAATACCTTTTCAGAAAATATAAATGAAAAACTATTCATTAATATCAAAACATTTTCAGGTATTCACCATCAGTTCAATAACAGTAAAATTACTTTAGTGGTAACAGTTCATTCAAATAGCATTTAGAGTCACATGATCAACACATTTAAAGAACATATAATCTAAAAAAAATATATTTAAATTCTCATATTACTTTGTTTCAGAAAATGAACTCAGTTTAGATGTATATTTTTGCTATTTTCAGTATAGTCCTTTAACCTACACTTTCATTTGATTCCACCAGTAACAGTTCATTATCATGATCCCCTTTCTTGTTAATTTAATAATGCTTACAGTGTCTAAAATTTAAATGCATGCTCAGAGACTGCTTGCATGATATTTAATGATAAAACAAAAGTTCAATGCCATTCATTATAGAAAACATGTTCTGATAACCATTTCCAAAAAACATGTTCGATCGCCAAAATAAAAGAATTTCAAGTAGATACTGCTGTAAAGGCTGCATCAATTGTCGAGTATTATACATTGTAATGGCTCTAAATTGTGCAAGAAAAGTGGTGCAAAATGATCAGTTTTTCAAACATAGATGCACTGATTACATTGTATGCAGTAAAAGTTATTTTATATAAGTGGTTTGCAGCTGAAACTATTCTGTATGCCTCACAAGGTCCCTGAATCAGGCTTAAAATGAATCACTCAAAGTGGGTATGCTGGCTGTTCTTTGTTTTTTGGCAACAGCTAGCATTCCAATACTTTGAGAGTATTGTTTGCCTACCAGTGACCTGAGTTCACTGAACTCATCTTGGGTGATTGTGATTCACTGGGGGTTAAGTTGACACTTGTCTCACTTTTTTTAACTATTGCAGGTTGTTGTTTTCTTGGGCGATTCCTTTTTTGTTTAGTGGGTCTGGTTATGACACTGTTCTCAGTTTTACTTTGTCAACCCCAAGGCATCCCCATGCAAGTTGAATGAGTGGGACTTTTAAGGAGGGAATAATGGCTGTTTTTATTTTACTTTCTGTTAAACTCTGCATGAGAAACATTTTGTTGTGTTAGAGGTAATGGTCCTCTCAGGAATTTACACAGGGAATGTGACGTTTTTAAATTTAAACAAGGGGTAGGGGTTATTTTTTATAATTAAGAAAAGATATGTAGGATGTAAATATTTCAAAACTTGTTGGTTTATAACTGATCTATCTGCAGACACAAATACGATTCAGCCTTTCTATACTTATGAATATACACAGATATTATTAACCTTTTTAATTGTAGTTAGTTTTCACTGCTACTCATTTTATTTAACCAGCAAATATATAAATTAAAGTATAATACTTAGCTGACAGTTTCACAGAGGTTTATTTTATTTTGCACTAGGGCCTGTGTTTAATTTTAAGTTTAAGTCAGTGGAACTGGTTCAGTCCTTTTTCAGTTAGTATGCTTTACCCATTAGTTGTATCATATGCCTATTTGGAGGACTAGTAATGCACTGAATTGCACTTCAAAGGATTGTTGGTTCAAGCCAGGTTGATAATATTTATAAATGTTGTTCTTATCTTTGAATATTCCTTAGTTATATTTATCAGCTGCAAACGTAATTATTTTGCAGTCATGTTAGGCTTTATATACATTTTGTGCATTCAATAACTTTATATTTTGTGTATATAATTAATTTACTTTGGTATTTGTACTGACGGCTTCAGGTTATTCCATGAGTTTCTGTTTATAATCTTCATTATTAGAAATGCACCAAAAATATTTTTTTACATTACTGGGGGTGATTAAGTTTTCTTTTCTTCCTACATCTACTATTAATAGTTATTTATTCATTATTTTAGATATTTTGCTTTATCCATTGTATTACAGGATCATGGCGTTCTTAGAAGAGCTGAAACAAAGATTGGGCCACATTGCTGAGGATGCTTGTTTACTTTTTGATGAATTGTCAGCTGAAAGCACTGATCATTTACAGAGCCTTTGCAACCCAGCCGTATGAGGAGTAGTCAACATTTAGGTGAAGCAGAAACAGCAAACGGATGTCAAGCTCCAAGTGAAACAGAAACAAGAAAAAATGACTGCACCCACTAAAAAGGAGATAGTTGTAGCTCGCACAGGTAAGGAGTCCATTTCAGATATTCTAAGTTGTGGGATGGACAGTTTCAACAGATAGATGAGTACATGCAGACATTTATAGATATCAAATGAGGAGGGGAGGTCTAGGCTGTTTGCTTTAGTAGGAGATAGGAATTTAACAATTCTGAAGGATTCTCAACAAGTATCAATCGTTACATGTATCATGAGGGCAATTTAGGTATTAGCAGTTTTCCTCAATTACCATCAGGTGGTGAAAGCACAAAACTAGGGTTTGGGGTCAGACATATAAACCATTGAATGATGCAAGTCTAATTATACAAAATCTGGTTTCAGGTCATCCTGGATTATCTATTATGTTGCACATTGCTCAGATGGTGAAAGAAAAAAAAATGGCATGGAGAGTACAAGAAATATTTGAGCTTATCAATCTAGATGGAGTATGAAGGATAAGGAATTCAAAGACTCTAGGGGCTAAAGATCTAGAGGAGACATTGACAATGCTGGGCTGTTATCAGGATAAGAATCATAGAGTTAAGTCATGGGATAATTGGGTTTTGACCTGTGTATAATTCATGGTGGTAATCATTGAAAACAACCAGAGCAAGTTCTGCCACTATGAGTTATTTTCTTATTATCACCTTTTATGGCATATTTTGTTAAATGAGGTCCGTCTGGGAAGCTTATAACCTTGGATAAACAGATAAAATGGGAAGTAGGCATTTGGATATGTGGTGAAGCATTATGACTGATAGGACAAAAGCTAATTTAATACAACCTGCGGAGAAAACAGACCCTAGATTTAAGTCATGCTTTGCTTCCAACACTGAAAATGTCAGCAGGCCATCTTGCATATTTGCAGAAATTTGAGTTGTTTGTGGGATCAGGCATTCTGATTATAACCGTTGGTTTAAGGGGGGTAAATGCAGCATCATTTTGAAAAGTACAGCAGATAAGGTTAATATTTTGGAGATACGTCATTGGAGGGAGTCAAGCCTTCTTTTCAAGCTTACAATAAATCCAATCTATTTTGTAGTTTCAGGTATACCAGCAAGGAATCACACACCCATTTTAAGTTTGAAGTCATAGTAGAACTATTGGAAGAATACCGCAATAGACAAGATGCAGATGAACTGACAAAGGGTTTCACGTTTTTTTTTTCCTATCAAGTCTAGTGTTGCAATTATTATCCCAGCCTTCAAAAATTTAACTTCAGTTAAAGGGGGCATAGTGAAGGACATGTGAGACAAGGGAAACACAAAAGGTAGAATAGCTGGCCTTTTCCAAAATTCACCTTTTAAGGTGTTACAATTTCTGCATTTGATTTGATATCTAAGAAAAAAGATGGCAATTGTTGACAAATTCATTATCTGTCTTTCTCTGGGGTACGTCAGTGAATGATAATTTAACCAATAAGGGTGCTAAAGTGCAATATTTATCCTTAGATTATGCCATTTAATTCATATTGCATTTCAAAGATGCCTGGTTAACCAAGTTTAACAATTGAGTCTGCTTTTTGCCTTCTTTCTATCTGCTTGTAAGACAGGTATCTACCGAGCATGCAGTTTGACGGTAATTATTATTTTGATCTACCCATCCCTATGGGTTGTTCAGTGACCAGCACCACTTTTGAGTGGTGAAGTACAACCCTCCAGAGGTGTTGAGAGTAAAAGTCCCTTCCTAGGCTGGGGTTCACTATTTAGATGGTTTTGTCATCACAGGTGAGGAGAGTTGGGGGCCAGAGATGGTCTCTGACCATTTCAGGAGCTCTGTAAGTATGTGGGTGCTCCCCTAGTTCAGTGCAGGTTAGAAGGCCCTACAAACGTGCTCAGATTTTTAGCGCTTGAAATAGATGTTTGTTCTTCCTCATTTCGTTTGCCTTTGAACAAGTTCGACAGCGTCTCCTCCTGCCAAGATTTTTTTTTATCTTCAAAGAAAGTTTCCGTATGGCAAGTTATGAAACCTTGCAGCTTAATGAATTTTGCATGCAGAGATGTTGTGCTAGGTAGGGCTTTCATCAGATTGCTGGAGACAGTTTTATGAGGTGGCAACAAAAAAACAACATAATGTCAAGATCAATGGAAGGGTAAGAGCTCACCTATGGTTATGGTCAATCTTCTATCAAACTTCAATGGTCATTGAATTCTGACAGGAAGATTTCATTTCTAGTGACTCTTTGCAGCTATTATTGGATGCGGCACTGCTGTTTGAATGGGGAGATAATTTAACGGTCAGTGGTTTTCTGCCCCTTGGCTTCAATCTTGGTCAAAATGCAGGAGGAAGGGTATTACATTTTTCTGAGATACTTCCTATTTTGTTAGTAGTATTTGTATGGCAGGACCAATTGTAAAATGCGAATGCAATTTTCAGATCAGAAAATGAGGCAGTTATTTGAGTTTTAGTTAAAAAATAATCTAAGTCACTCTGAGTGCATTCTTTGCTAAAGCTGTTGGTTATATTGAGCTTATGACTCAACCTGCAATTTTTCTGCAGACCACAAACCTGACATTCATAATGTTTTGATTGATTCTTTATTTTATCTGCAGGTGTTAAAGTTCATCTTACTGGATCCGAATGCAGTAAGCTTTCCACTCACATTACAGTGGAGGTGTGGTTAATTGGAGATGAGTAGCAAGTACTTTGTTATGGCATTCATGGGCCTTCAGTACCAAGAGGCATACAGAGCAGTTATCAAACATTTTATTCAATTTTGAAAGTCTCTTCCATCAGAGGAGAGGAGTTGGTCTTTTCAAATGAATTTACATTATTTAGATTATTGTTTGGAAGTCATGACACCTTCTACTTTTAGGATATATTCACCTGCTTTAAGTTTATTTGCAAAGGTAAATAATCTTCTTGACATAAAGAAACACTGGAGTTTGGTTAGAATTTTGAAACGAGGTAGATTTAATGGGAATCACTCTAATTCTCATGGACTATATAGCAACTTTTTTTAAATCCATGTTTTAGTTGTTCACACACCTTCTCTTAACCTTTCATAACTATCAAATGTATTTGAATTGGGCTACTTTATTTACTTGGATGTACGTGGATGCCTTTGGTGTCAGTGAGGTATTGGGATCTCTTAAAGGGAAGCATGAATCATTCACTTGTCAAGAATTGCCAGTCTGGATCCACAGCTCAAAGACTGATCATTTGGGTAACCAATCTAGACAGACGAGAGAAGCCTCTCAGTGGGCACCATGTCATTCTAGACTGAGCAAAAAAGTCCCACGATAGGCACCAAATCATTCTAGATAGAACAGAGTAGAGACCCTTGGTGGGTACCAAGTCATACTAGAAGAACAGAGGTGTCCCTCAATGGGCACTGAATGACTCAGTCCCTCAATGGGCACTGAGTCATTCTAGACAGAACATTGGAGTCCCTCAGTGGGCACCAAGTCATTCTAGACTGAGCAAAAAAAAAATAGGCATCAAGTCATTCTAGATAGAACAGAGAAGAGACCCTTGATGGGCACCAAGTCATTCTAGAAGAACAAAGGAGTCCCTCAATAGAGACCAAGTCATACTAGACAAAACAGTGGAGATCCTCAGTGGGCACCAAGTAATTCTAGAGAAAACAGAGAAGTCTCTCCGTGTGCATCAATCGTTTGCAGCAAAAAATTCCCACATTAGGCACCAAGTCATTTTAGATAGGGCAGAGGGGAGACCCTTGATGGGCAGCAAGTCATTCTAGAAGAACAGAGAAGTCCCTCAATGGGCACCAAGTCATTCTAGAAAGAGCAAAAGAGTCACTTAGTGGGCACCAATTCATTCCAAACAGAACAGATAAGTTCCTCAATGGGCACCAAGTCATTCTAGAAGAACAAAGGAGTCCCTCAATGGGCACCAAGTCATTCTAGATGAGCAAAAGAGTCCCTAAATGGGCATCTAGTCATTCCATACAGACAATGTGAGTCCCTTGATGAACTCCAAGTCATTCTAGACAGAAAAGAGGAGACCCTCAATGAGCACCAAGTCATTCCAGCAGAACAGAAGAGTCCCTCAATGGGCACCAAGTCATTCTCGATAGAATGGGCACCAAGTCATTCTCGATAGAATAGAAGAGTCATTCATTGGGAACCACATTATTCTAGACAGAACAGAGAAGAGACCCTCAATGGGCACCAAGTCATTCTAGAAGAACAGAGAATTCCCTCAATAGGCACCAAGTCATTCTAGACAGAACAGGGGAGTCCCTCAATGGGCAACACATCACTCTAGACAGAACAAAAGAGTTCCTCAATGAGTAACTTGTCATTCTAGGCAGAACAGAGGACTCCCTCGATGGGTATCAAGTCATTCTAGAAGAACAGAGGGGTCCCTGAATGAGCACTAAGTCATGCCAGACAGAACAGAATTGTCTGTCAATGGACACCAAATCATTCCAGTGGGACAGAGGAGTCCCTCAATGGGCACCAAGTCATTCTAGACAGAACAGAGGAGTCCTTCAATAGAGACCAAGTCATTTGAGACAAAACAGAGGAGTCCCTCAATGGGTACCAAGTTATTCTAGACAGAACAGAGAAGTCCCTCATTGGGCATCAAGCCATTCTAGACAGAACAGAGAAGTCCCTCATTGGGCATCAAGTCATTCCAGACAGAACAGAGGAGTCCTTCACTGGGCACCAAATCATTATAGACAGAAGAGAGAAGTCGCTCAGTGGACAACAAGCATTCTAGTCAGAACAAAAGAGTCCCTCAGTGACTACCAAGTTACTCTGGACAGAACATAGGAGTCTCTCAATGCATATCAAAGTCATTCTAGACAGAACAGAGGAATCTCTCATCGGGCATCAATTCATTCTATACAAAACAGGGAAGTCCCTACATTGTCTGTTAAGCTGAGGATCTACATTGCATTCTCTGCTGGCTCTATTAATTTGGAGAAGCTAGTATTTATTTTTCCTAATGATGCACAGACAACTGCAAAGGTCCTTGATGCATCATTATATAATACTTTATCCAACCAAGGTTTGCCTTCTGTTGGTTATTCTTGTCACTTGTTTAGAATAGGATTTAACACATCAGGTTCAGTCTGTCGAACTTATAAAAAGGATGGGGAGATGGTCTTTCAAGGCTTATTTGAAATATATTTATTTTCAATGTTGAGTATTTATTTATATGATACATTTTCTTTCTTTCAGAAAAAAGTTGAGTTATTATTTTGGGACATTGCTTTATTTATCAAGAGCAAAAATTCACACTCAAGGGAAGAATATAGGTTTGGACTACCTTTGTCATAAAGCATTGTGGAATGTCTAATATTGTGTGTTCTTGCCTATTTGGATTTACATTAATAATTGAAAAAAAACATGTAAAATTACCTTCTTAAAGACTGCATGATAGGCAATGTAATTGTGTTGATACTTGACCTCAGACTGGTGGAGTTGGGAAGCTATTAAGTTTTGTTCGTAATGTCTGCATACTGTTATATTTCTTTAACTAAGACAATGATCAAGCAACATAGAACCTTTTAGCTTAGTATGCTAGCTCACGGGGTGGGTGAATAAAATGCAGCAGAAAGATACTGAGAAATTGTAAGCTGTTTACAAAACATAAAAAATAACATTTATTTGCTTATTGTGATGTATAAACTCAGTTTAAGTTCTAGACTCCACTGAGTGTTACCATTGTAATGATATTATGCTGAGCAATTTGTTGTTTATACTGTTTAAGTAATAATTAAAGTCCTAAAGATAATAGCATTTATTTGTACTGTGACTTTATAAA
>NC_056751.1:80027550-80035050 GCF_019279795.1 Protopterus annectens | reverse complement strand
TATAGTTAAGTGGGTATGAGTGTTGCTGGAGAGGTCTGCTTTTCATTTCTGCAAAGTTTCATCTCTAACTCTTAAAAGCTGTTTCAGCTTTTTGGTTGTCCAATTTGTTTTACGTGGCTTTAGAAGTCCCTTTATTTCTGGGACAATACGTGGCTTTAGAAGTCTCTTTATTTCTGGGACAATTGTCATGTAGACTAAGCAGGATTGTGGTTAAGACATTGGTGGTTGTATTGTGGTCTTCTTGTGAAAGAACCAGTATCCAAGAGAATGATGCGACATCAGCCTACTTTTTAAAGTATTGAAATGTCAGTTGTTGATTGTTTGACATCTTTGAGTATTACAGGGCATTTTATAAACTGGTTTCTGACAGAGAGGGTGATGAAACCGTAGATTATTAGGGATGGTGGAAGGATACTCATACTGTTGACTAAAGAAAGTATGTTTATGATGATTTGGTTAAGAATAGAGTGTTTAGATTATTTGAAATTGGGCCTTGTGGGTTAATAGATTAACTGCATGAGACTGTGATCCACTAAGAAACAGAAGATGTCAGTGGAGGGGAAACAAGAAAGTTGATGTTGAATACTCCTGGAATGACTGTGACATTGTATTTGGAAATTAAGCTAAGGCTGGTAGAAATCAGAGAGGTGAATTTTAGTGCTGAGGATGGGGATGGCAATGTAGAAGGGGGTTCTGGGATGGAGGTAGGCACATGCAATTTAGAAGGGGATTCTGGGATGGAGGTAGGCACATGCAATGTAGAAGGGGTTTCTGGGATGGAGGTAGGCACATGCAATGTAGATGGGGGTTCTGGGATGGAGGTGGGCTCATGCAGTGCAGAAAGGGTTTCTGGGATGGAGGTAGGCACATGCAATGTAGAAGGGGGTTCTAACTGAAGAGGGGAATTTTATGATAATCCAGTTTGAGCCTGAGTGGGAGGTGACATTTACTTGTGCAAAGGCAGTAGGGTTAAAGTTAATTTTGTAGAGGATTACTATTCCTTCTCATGCTGTTTTTTTCATCCTGACATCTATGAGGATTTTGTAAATGGTGAGGAGATGTTGGATGATTTGATCAGTGGATTTTAGCAATGATTCAGTTATTGGAAGAATATCTAAATTATGTTGAAGGGTGAAAGTGTTGATATACTCTCATTTTTTTCAGGCACTATGTACTTTCAATAGTGCCCATGACACTGTGGCTGCAGCAATGTGTGGGTGGGTGCTTGTGGGGGGCAAGGCTGGGTTCTGTGTTCCCCATTGGTAGGAACATAGCAAGTATTTCCATTGCAGCTTAAATGCAGACACAGAGTTAGGGACGTGGTTTCATGCTTACTTTCTTATTGTGGTAGATCCAGAGATAGTGTCTGAGTTTGAATATTCTTTGCAGACTGTAGGGAAAGGCTCAAAAAGAGTGGCCAGGTGGCTAGATAAAACTTTGCAAAAAAGTATTTATAAGCTTTTCAGTTCCACCCATCTGTCCACAACCCCTTTTTCTCATTTTTGCATATGGGGTCAAGGTGCCATTTTAACAGTGGCAAGCGTCTAGACCCAATGTTCACACTGCTGTATGGCTGGCCCTGCAGCGGTTGTTCTTACCTACCACACATTCACAACCATGGGCAATTTAGAGTGTCCAACCCACCTACTGCATGTGGGAGGAAACTGGAGCACCCAGAGAAAACCCATGCAGACTCTGCACAGAATGCACCCCAGCTGAGAACTGAACTGGAGAACCTCTTGCTGTGATACAACAATGCAATCCATTGTGCCGCTGTGACACCACAAGCTTTTCAGGTGACTAGGATTTTAACTGCAAACTGAGAGAGAAACAGACAGAGAGAAAGAGAGAAAGAAAGAGAAACAAGAAGCTAAAATAACAAGGGATTTAGGTAGATAGCAGGTTGGGGGCTAATTGAAAGGGGACATAATTTAAAGGCAGGACAGGTTATGTGAGTCAGGAGTAAAGCAGGATAATTAAGGAGAAAGATGGGAAAGCAGTTAAGGGACAAGAACATTATTAAGGACAGTTATGACTAGGGAGAGCAGTTCAAGAGGTTACCAGCTTATAATTACAGGTATAAAATTTACTGTCTTAAATTCAAATAGATAAAAGATTAGAAACAACTGTTAGATGTTATTATAAATTGTTCAAGCTATGAGTCAAGGGTATGCAAGATGTTGCTCTTCCGCAAAGTCAATATGTTGTGAAGCATTGTCAATGTAGAAGCATTTCACTTTGTGCAGTTTGCTATAATAGAGAGAACTAAGGCTGAATTTGATAGAGTGGTGGTGTGAGGGTAGTGGTGTGCCATTAAGTGGGCAATTAGGTTAAGGGGAGGACAGCTGACACTTGATATGGACAGTTAACTTACATGAGCCCTATGGTGCCAGGGTTACCTCAAGACTCAGTCTTTGAGAATAAGTGTTATTCTGTATAATATTGCTTACTTGTTCCCTTGGTTTCTAATACCTCATAATGACAATACATCAATTGTCATAAATATTGCAGCCTGAAACCTTTTCTGTGGACATTTGTGATTTTTGTTGAAAGTGCAGGGTAGTCTATCCTGTTGATTTGGAAATAAGTTTAAAAGGATAGCTTCAAAACTACTTACATATGTATTTGCATGAAATTTTACATTGGTAGTTATCTAGTAACATAAATGAGTGGACATGATTGTTCTGATAACAGTGTTGCTTATGCGTGAATGGCTTCATTAGCTGGATAAGATTCTGAGTAGTGCTGTGATTTGTGTTAAATACTATGATACTGCATCATGAATAGTTTCTAATCCAGAAAGGACACTTATTACCTATATAAACAGTATGCTACTGTATCTGAATTGTATTTAATTCTGCTGGAATATTTATAACCTGCATTATTTTAAGAGTGGAACATTTCTGCCTGAATCTACTCTGTAAATTGGCTTTGGTAGTAAGACTCCCCACTCAGCAAAGTATCTAATTATCAAGTAGGCAGATAAATAAAGCTTTATGTTAAAATTATTATCCATCAGAACTTCACTGTGCCTACCTTTACTTGTCCTGCAAAGCCTACAGTCGATATTCATATGAACTTATTTCCCATTCTACTAGATGTCATTATATACCATTATATTATTTTGCCTCTTTATGTTTCCAGAGCCTAGCTAAGTCTATTTACCAATCAGACTTTTATTTTCTCAAATATTGGTGCACATATGGATCTGTTACTGAACATGCCAATTTATGTGCGAATTTAACATAAACTGAGAAAAATGCATGGTGTCCATAAAACAATGGGCTCAAATATGCTTTCCCGTCTCACTCTGAACTTTAATGTGAATGTATAAATCACTTAATAAAAGAAAACAGCTAAATTAATCACATTTAACACTTGCCCCTTTTCAAAGAAAAAGTCAGATGACCTCTTTCTAGGGGTTAATCTACTCATCTACTGTAATAGGGAAAATAAGAATATGATTCTGGATTACCAATGCAGAATGAAAAACATAATTTATGTAAAGAAACAGCGTGATGAATGACTTGTTCATATCACAGATTTTTCAGTATGGAAACTGTCAGTTCATTCAAAAATTAAACATTGTCTGTCTGTCTATGTTTGTCAGCCTACCTGTCTATATATCTATCTATATTTTGTTTGTGTTCTCTGCGCCTTTGTATGTGTTTTATTATGCTTGCAAAACTGAATCATCATCACAAGGATTCAGTACAATGCTGTTTTTTGGTTTTAGACACACATTTGTCCTGTAATAAGAGATGGGCTGTTTCTACAACAGTATTTTTATTTAAAAAAAAAAACACATTTATCCTGTGTAAAGCTGATACAGTTTTTGTCAGTAAAATAGTGGAAAAGTATACTAGGTTATTTATATCACACAGTCTAAACCTGGGTCCATTACTTAATTTTAAATTTTGTGAAGCCTGGTATGATGTTTTTTCATCATGTCTATATTTACAGATCATATATAGATAAAAAACACAAACACACACACATACACACACACACACACACACACACACACACACACACACACACACACACACACACACACACACACACACACACACAGTCCTTCTGTTCTCCTCCCAATCTTCCATAATGTGGCATTCTCAACAAATACGTATAATAATTCCTGTTTATTCCAGAGTGTTATATGCTGAGTGATCCCACGTTTGTTCTTTCTTTCTTTCTCCTTTGTTGACCAGGCTAGTGCCAATAGGCTACTAGCCTCTTTTCAGGGGATCTATATTATATATTCGAACTTTCAAAACTTCGAACCTCATATGTTCGACAACATATGAGCGAAGTTTGAAACATTGAAAATATAATAAAAAAATAAAAAAAAAACTTACCTCAACGCTCTGAGCAGGGGGGCAAGCCCCCTGCACCTCCCCCACACCCCCTACTTAAATATACCAACTCCGAGATATCACTTCAGTGCAGAAAAGGGAAATTTTCCCATTCTGCGCCGTACAGAGCCGTTGCTTTTCACCTTCAAACTTTTTAAAGTTTGATCATATAGTGTCGACCATATGACATTTAAACTTGAAAACATTCGAATAATTAATAGGGACCCTTTTCAGGGGAGACCTGTGGTGGTATTTATACTACTAGGGGAAATTTGGCCAGGGCATCTGAACACTTTTTGCTAAGTGCTGTGGGATCTTTTACATCCGTATGAGCTACCACCAGCTCAGACAGATGGGGCTTTGGTTTAACGTCTCATCTGAGATGAATATTCTGTCACCAAGCGCAAAAAGATTTTACAAGTATTCTTGTAGAAAATGAAATACGGTATCTCTAGTGGCACTCTGTAGTACAAGATTCTGAATACTGTATGTCTACAAGTAATGTTTTCTTCCTTATGCATTCCTTGATAATTTCTAGTATAGAAGTAATAAATTCTAACCACTTCTTAGAAAAGCATAAGACATACATGTAGTTTCTCCACCTAAACTCGTGTCTAACTTAATTGTAGTGCAGTTAATAAGTCACTATCTTGCAAAAAAAGAACAAAAAACAAAAAAAACTAATGTGGTTGGAGTAGCGAGTTCATGGAAGCATATTAAAAGATAATGAAGATAACAATGACTCACCCATTCTGAGGGGGAAGGAGATGGAAGTGGTACGCGGTTGATTGCTTCCACGCAAATAAGACTAGGGGATGTGGGTTTGGTGATCTCATGCAGTGTGTATGTGTGTGTGTGTGTGTGTGTGTGTGTGTGTGTGTGTGTGTGTGTGTGTGTATATGTTTATGATTTCATACACTGTTAAGTGTCCACTTCTCAGTTAGTCAATCTTAAGGGTCCCTATCAAAGCAGTGAAACCTCATAACACTGAAACTCATAATAATGAGCCCATTTCACTGCAAACTCATAACACTGAAAACTCATTTCAATGGAAAATGTAGAACTATATAGAATCATGTAGAAAGAATGCAGTGGTGCCATTTCTTTTCACAGGGGATATCAGGGAAGTGAATCTAGCACAGGATGTGTGACTTGCAATCTTCAGCATCATGTTATACCACCAGCACTGTAGGTGCCATGTTTGCTCTGGAGCACTGATTAATTGACTGTGGTGTTTTTATTTTCTCCATGGTTGTGTAATCATGAAGTTAGTATATAAAAGTCATGAGGTGTGGGTGGTGCAGGGAGGCTTGCACCCTCTGTAAAAACATGTTTTTAGGTTATAGTTCTTGTGGAGAATGTTTTCAGCATTGTGTGTTTTCAGTGAACTGGGTTCAATGTTATGAGTTTCAGTCCTATGAGGTTTAAATGGGTTCAATGTTATGAGTTTCAGTGCTGTGATGTTTCAGTGTTATGACATAAACCCAGCCTTATATATATATATATATATATATATATATATATATATATATATGGATTCACTTTAGAATATTGAAATATCAATCTCGAAATTCAAAATCTCAAGACCAAAATCCAGAAGCAGCAATGCACAGAAACCTGAAAAAATTGATTCCCGGAACATAGAAAAAACATAGTAAACCAACACTTACTATACTGCACTACAACAACATAAAAAAAAAAAAATATATTAAACTTCTCCAAACATAAGCAGGGGGCAAGCCCCCCTGTACCTCCCACACCCCCGTGACTTAAATATATCAACTCCGAGATCACACTAGACAGAACAAAATGGCAGACATACCAAGGATTAAATGGTGGAAGTTAAAAAAGGGTGATTGTGAGGTGGAGTTCAGGGAAGAGTTAAGACAGGCACTGGGAGGCAATGAAGAGTTACCGAATAGCTGGGTAACTACAGCAGAGCTAGTAAGGGAGACTGCTAGGAAGGTGCTTGGTGTGACATCTGGACAGAGGTAGGAGGACAAGGAGACATGGTGGTGGAATGAGGAAGTACAGGAGAGTATACAGAGGAAGAGGCGGCGAAGAAGAAGTGGGATTGTCAAAGAAATGAAGAAAGTAGACATGAGTATAAGGAGATGAGGCGCATGGCAAAGAGAGAGGTGGCGAAGGCTAAGGATAAGGCATATAGGGAGTTGTATGAGAGATTGGACACTAAAGTGGGAGAAAAGGACCTGTACCGATTGGCTAGACAGAGGGACAGAGCTGGGAAGGATGTGCAGCAGATAAGTGTGATAAAGGACAGTGAGGGAAACGTACTCACAAGTGAGGAGAGTGTGTTGAGTAGATGGAAAGAGTACTTTGAAGGGCTGATGAATGAAGAGAATGAGAGAGAGAGAAGGTTGGATGATGTGGGGATAGTGAATCAGGAAGTGAAGCAGATTAGCAAGGAGGAAGTAAGGACAGCTATGAAGAGGATGAAGAATGGAAAGGCTGTTGGCCCAAATACCAGTGGAAGCATGGAGGTGCATAGGAGAAATGGCAGTGGAATTTTTAACCAGATTGTTTAATGAAATTTTGGAAAAAAGTGTTTTGGTACCTATCTTTAAGAATAAGGGTGATGTGCGGAGCTGCAGTAACTACAGAGGAATAAAATTGATCAGTCACAGCTTGAAGTTATGGGAAAGAGTAGTGGAAGCTAGGTTAAGAAGGGAGCTGATGATCAGTGATCATCAGTATGGTTTCATGCCAGGAAAGAGCACTACAGATGCAATATTTTCTCTCAGAGTGTTGTTGGAGAAATACAGGGAAGGTCAGAAGGAGTTGCATTGTGTCTTTGTGGACTTAGAGAAAGCATATGATAGGGTGCCTAGAGAGGAGTTGTGGTATTGTATGAGGAAGTCGGGAGTGGCAGAGAAGTATGTAAGAGTGGTACAGGATATGTACAAGGGTAGTGTGACATTGGTGAGGACTGTGGTGGGAGTGACAGATATGTTTAAGGTGGAGGTGGGATTACATCAAGGATCAGCTCTGAGCCCTTTCTTATTTGCAGTGGTGATGGACAGGTTGACAGATGAGATTAGACAGGAGGCCCCGTGGACTATGATGTTTGCAGATGACATTGTGATATGTAGTGAGAGTAGGGACCATGTTGAGGAGACTCTGGAGA